>NC_053026.1:531764841-531878218 GCF_003073215.2 Triticum urartu | reverse complement strand
TCACCAGCCTGGCCTGATGGTTGTGGGTCATCCTGCGCCGCTTCAGCCTCCGTTTCTCTACCCAGTGGCTGGAAATCCACAGTTGTCCTGTTGATTCCCATTAATGCTTGAAAAACAGCTTCATCATGGATCAGCAATGACGGGTCAATATCGGGAGCGTAAGTATGCTTACGGATTGGAGGGATCAGATTTTCCGATTCATGGATTAGTGCAGCTATTCGCTTGTTCTGACTGTCATATTTGGCTTGATAATGAGACAAAGCTGCTCCTTCAGCCAATTGACAAGCTAGCGGACGTACCTCCCGGTTTATTGCTCGCAGATCCGCTTCACCAAATTCTAACCCGTCTTCCTTCAAGCTGGGATAGCCCTGAGCCGCTTCAATAGGATCAAAATCCGGCACCCAGGCTTTTGCCCGGATTAAGGCATTGATTGCACTGGTTCGAGCAGCAGATTTCTTCAGCTCTTCAACCCGGGCAGGAAGCACCGACAGTTTCATTAGAGTATCTTGAATCAAAGTGGGCGCCGGTTTGTTATGAGATGCGGTACAGATGATCCGCTGGGCACCAGTATACAATTGTTCAACCAATGTATAGGCGGCTTTCAGTTTCTTCCGCACATCTGACCCCAAGTGGCCAATTCGTGTCCCTGAAATACCATAAAGGGTTAATAAACCGGCGACTCTGTAAGAAGGCAGAGCCAATTTAGAAGGCAAACTGGCTTACCAAAGATAGCACTAGTCATGGCATGCATGTGCCGCTTTATGCTGGTCAGTTCATCCAACTCTAGTTTTAGTGCAGCCTCGGCATCCTCTGCTCGTTTGATCAAAGCGGACTTTTCAGTGGCCCAATCCGCCCACTTCTTCTAGAAGCTCTCCTTAAGCTGTTCCATGGCGCTTAAAGCGCTGGCCAATTCCTCTTTTGCTTTGGAGGTTTCAGCCTGTTGGGTTTTCAGGTTTTCTTGGAGATCGGTGACTTGGTTTTCTTTCGTCTTCAGCTCCGCCTGCATGCATACAGATATATGCTTCAACAAATCGGTATAAGGATTCAAGTACCAACCACATAACAAGTTATGCACTTAGCACTTGGGGGCTAATGCATATTCGATCTTCATCTTTCAATTGCTTGTAAAGTCCCAAGATCAATACAAGTATTCAACTTGGCACTTGGGGGCTAATGGCTATTTGCTCGTATATATATTCTGATGCGGAAATCTCAATTACTTAAAGTACCGGTTTAACTACGTTAAGTTGAACCGGCCCTTGGGGGCTACATCGGCAAAAGTTCAAAGTATTAAGATTTATGTTAGTAAGTCCCGGTTTGAAAGAAGATTACAAACTGGCCCTTGGGGGCTATGGAGAGTCAGTAAATATTGAAGCATACAAGCAAGAAAGAGCGTATGGAAGTTACCTCGTATTTATCCTTCATCATATTTATCAGACTGGCTTCATAGTCACGGCTGGCATACAGCCGGTTCAGGTAGCCGGAATGTATATCTTGGGCGTTCAGAGCAGAGTAAGTTGCCAGATCAGCATTCCACTTGCCGTTACCAAAGGCAACAAATTCTTCCTTGGCAGAATGTTTGGACAAAGCAACAGGATTGCTTGGCTCGGTATGGCCAGTGCCAGTAATGACAACCTCATCCTCCTGAGTATCACCGGTTTGCATTGGGGCTGTTGGCTTGTCAGTAGGTTTTGCTGGACCGGTGGATCTCTCAATCCGGATGGAGCCTGTGGGCTGATTGACAGGACCTGAGGCATCAGTAGGCCTCTCTTCAGCAATAAGACCGTCGTCTTGCTGCGGTGGATCATTGGGTATATCCTCAAGAATAGCCGCTTCAAGATCGGGTGTCTTGCCTGGCTCAAGAACGGCATCTTCTTCGGCCGCTTTGTCCAGGCGGGCCTTCTTGCTTGGCCTAGGTTTGGCCCTGGAAAGAATAACAAAATCAAATACAGCATATGTTCTAAGGCAATGTGTTGTAAGTATCATAATAAGTATAGCTTACCCAAGCACCGTTTTGAGTGGTGGCAGCTGAGTAGCCGATGACTCGCCAGAAGATGAGTGGGAAGTAACCTGGTAATCAGAGTCAGATGGATTAAGAGGTTGGCGAAAGCAGCCCGCTTTAGGACAATCACTGACAAGCAAATTAGAGACCTCTGAACGGCGTTTTCGAACCGGACTGTTCGGTAAACCGGCGGAGGTGACTACCTGGCCGCTGTGCCGGGTTGTGCGACGAACTTCGTGCTGTTGGGTCTTCATAAGAAATTTGGATCCAAATAAGCAAGAGGATGAGAAAATTTAACTTTCCGGTTTGCCTGACGGATTTTTAGCGAAGGCAAAGGTTCTGAATCGGAAGAGAGAATAATTACCTCTATAGCATCAGCATGGCTGGCTTCGGCATCATCCTGACAAATATTATCATCAATAAGACGCATGAAAAATAAGCCAAGTGAGTCAAGCTCTACCTCAAGGTCCGGATTGTCCGCATCATCATCAGGGGCCGGATTAGAAGATGCAGTAGTTCTTTTCCTGTGGGCAGTCTTCTTTACAGCTTTAGTCTTTTGCCGGGTTGCTCTTTCCGGTTTGTCTGGCTTTTCCGGTTTCTCCTGCGGCAATTTCTTGCTCCAAAACGGATCATTGCCCTGATTACAAAGACACTGGTATTAAACGATGACCAGATATATCAATAATAGATTCAGCAAAAGGAAAAATCAAGGTCTTATAGCTGGCGGTTTGTTGGTGGCACAGAAGGGAAGCAGGCCGTTTTTAGCACAGATGTGTTCCGGTTCATTCAGCATCTTATTCAGAGCTTCTGTGATTTCTTCATCAGTAAGCTGGATTCTGGAATGTCGCAGTGGGTCATCAACACTGCCGGTATATTCACACATCAAACGGGAGCGCTGTCTAAGGGGCAGTATGCTCCATGATATCCAACAGCGAGCGAGATCAATGCCTGTTAAACCGTTGGCCATCAAGGCTCTAAGCTTCGACAGTTGAGGAGCATATTTGCTTCTCTCCTGGGCAGTCAATCTTTGTGGAAAAGGATGTGTATTGCTGAGCCGCTCCGGACGAAAGCCGGGCAAGGGATTCTCACCAACAGGGGAGGTATCTTTGCAGTAGAACCATGTCTGATTCCACTCTTTGGGGTGGCTGTGCAGTTTGGCATGAGGGTATGTGACCTCTTTCCTTTTCTGGATCGCCACGCCACCCAACTCCGTATTGGAGCTGTCAGTAAACTCAGTACGGCGATTTAGATGGAAAAGGTCTCGGAACAATTCCACTGTGGGCTCCTCTTGAAAGAACGCTTCACAGAGCACTTGGAAGTGACACATATTCGTAACAGAATTGGGGCCAGTATCTTGTGGATGGAGTTGGAAATCGGCCAAAACATCTCGGTAAAATTTAGAACCGGGTGGTTTAAAGCCCCGAGCTAAGTGATCTACAAAAACGACAACTTCTCCTTCTTGAGGAGTGGGAGGGAATTCTTTGCCAGGAGCCCTCCAATGAATGGTATCTTTGCTGCCTAAAGCGCCGATCAAGACTAGATCGTCCAGCTGAGCCTCTGTGACGCGAGAAGGAACCCAATTGCATTCATATACTTGCTTGGCCATGATGGAATCTACAAGGTAGAAGATCTCGGTTCAAAAATACATTTGATCAAGGTATATTGGTATGTGCAATGTTAAACCGGAGACAGATCTATCTGAACCGGAGTTTTATGAAGCAACAACATCTGGCGGTTCAACAAGGGGACTAAAGGTATAAACCAGTTTGGCAATTTTTTTCTACAAGGATAAACCGCCAGGTTTAAACATTGAAGCAGAGGAGTAAGTTTACAGAAACAGATTTCGTAAGATTTCTCTACAGCGATGGATCTAAAGCAAGTTCAGAAAAAAGATAAATATTCAGAGGTCCAAAAGGAGCAGTACCGAATCAATGAACAAGACGTACATACAGATCTATGGTTTTGAGATGTGCAAGTGAAGGCGAAGGGTAAACAGCTACCATTGCACAGAATAAAGATTTGCGGAGCCATCTAAAGATCTATCGTATGAGCAAGAGGCAGACGATGAACACTGAAGAACTGCGAAACCCTAGGTTAGATCTACGGGGGAAAGGATGGAAGATTTACAGGAGTTGAGGAAGATGCGGAAGGTTGCCGCGATGCTCTGGTGCGCTCAGGTTGATGCAGCGGCCAAGGTTGAGGCAGAGGTCGACGGCGGCGGCGGAGCTCCGAGGCTGGCGATGCGAGGAAGACGAAGAAGGCACGGGAGGAGAAAAGAAATGACCCTTCGGTCCTATTTATAAGGCGAAAGAACATGTGTCAGGCGCGACAATCAAGGGGCCACGAAACGGAGCTGTCGCCTCGATTTCCGCCGATCTATTAAACAAAGAAGCATAACGGATAGCTTCGTTATGACAGGTGACGTCACTCCGGTTTACAGCAATCAGAGAAGATGACATCATGGCGGTTTACCAATTTATGAGAAGATGTTGAAGATGAAGCTTTTGTTAAAGGATTGACATGAACCCGTTCAAATCAATCTGGGGCCTAATGTTGGGGATATTACTACTGGGCGTAAACCGGCCTATCTGGGCCGGGTTACTTCGTCAGTAGTTAAGTATGTTAAAACCCAAGAAGACAGAGGAGGGCTCAAGGCCCATGGTCGGTTCAAGGCCTGTAGCCGTAAACCGGCGTTAGTAGTTAACTTGTATTGTAAGTTAGGAATAAGTAGAGACCAAACCGGACACATCTATGAGCCGGTATTGGGACTCCGTAAGCCGACGGGAGTCACCCGTGTATATAAGGGGACGACCCGGCGGCGGTTCAAGGACACAGACAACAACTCGAGACATAGGCGAAGCTTGCTTGCTCCCTAGTCATCGAAACCCCCATCAATTCCATCACAACTAGACGTAGGGTTTTACCTTCATCGAAGGGGCCGAACTAGTATAAACTCCCTTGTGTCCCTGTGTCCGCTTTAACCCCTTCAAGCTAACCCGTCGCGATGGCTCCACGACTAAGTCCTTTCTCTAGGACATCTGTCGTGACAAAACCATGATAGCTTGGATTTGGAAATTTGTGTTGAATCATGTTATGTTTCTTTGCTAATTTGGTATGGTTAGGCTTTCATAGTATGCTAGGGTTAGGGTTATGTGTGTTTGATGTTGGTGTTAGGGTTATGCTATGATTAGGGTTGTGGTTATTGTTAAGTGGGGGTTAGGGTTAACCAAGAATTCTCGGTTTTGTAGGCATGGCTTCATCCGGTTCCATGACGAGGCCATCGTGTGCTAACCAAGAAGACATGCCGAACAAGTGGGAGGACGCATCTTTGGACAAGGTGAAGGAGAAAGATGTCAATATCCCGCCATGTTGGTGTGGAGATGTTTGCAAGGTGAAGGTGTCCACCGACCGAAAGAAATCATGGACGGAAGGGCAGAGATATTTTGTATGCCCGAACTATGCTTATGATCATGCACTTCCAACTAACGCCTATGACCAACCACCGGTAAGATCGAGAAGTAAAATGTTACTCTCCAATGTGTGTCAACACTAACAAAAATGTTGTATGCAGTCACCTCCTCCTCTATGCAAGTACTTCACGTGGATAGATCTTAAAGTGCCAGAAGATGTGAAAAAGGACCAATACCAAGATTGTCTTAGGAGGCAACAGCGGTTCGAAGAATTGTTTCGAAGAGGCTTGGAGGAAGAGCGTCGTTAGAAGGAGAGGATGGAGCGGAAGAAACGAGAGGAGGAGAGGGCACGCCAAGCGAAACTTGCTCGTGAGGAGCAGAGGGCAAGAAAGATTGGAAAGGCTCGCGAGGCGCAAGAGGAGGACTCGACACGTGACAATAAGGGGAAATGGCCTCGCTCTACTCAGTAGAGACTTCGCCCCGGTGCACTCGTCGTCAACTATCTTCTAATGAATGTGTCGTGAACTTGTGAGGGCATGTGAGATGTTGGTGAACTATCTTCTAGGGCAAGCTGCCATTTGTCATTTGTAATGAATGTGTCATGAACCATGTCGTAGTAATGTTTGAATTGTCTTAAGTTATGAACTCATCGGCATAAAATTTGTGTTTGTTCAAATTGCTGTGATGCTGCAGTCATTGTAAGTATTATGATGTTCCCGTGAAATGAACGTGTTATAAACTCAGTTTTTCCAGTACAGTGCAGCGCCCAAGCGATAGGCGTCACACAGTACAGTGCAGCTCCTTGCAGTTGGGCGCTGCACTCTGACTTGGTATTTTTCGTGGACGGTTAGTGCTGCAAGCCTTCTGTGGCTCTCTGGGTAGTCATGGCCAGCTGAGCATCGCCTACGAGACGGGCGCTGCACTGTATGGTGCGGCGTCTAAGCGTTGGGCGCTGCACAGTACAGTGCAGCGCCTGGGTGTTGGGCGCTGCAATGCTGTTAACTGCCAAACTATAGAAATAGATGCCATTTTGGCCTCATGCAGCACTCACATAACTTGCTTGAACATCACTAAAATTACTGTAAACTGCACATACTGAACAAAGACAACTAATAACTTGAACATCACATCATTTAGGACAATTCAACAATACTACTAGTTCGCAAACACAAATACCACACTAGTAATAGTTCACCAACATATAACATAACGTCACAAGTTCATCAACCTAATGAAACGGATACAAGAGCACTAACAAACACAAGCACTAATGCCTTCCGCGCGTGTTCCTGGTGCCACGCCTGCAGGCAATCTTCTTCTTCCTGGGTGGACGAGCCTCCTCTTCCTGCACTTCCTCCTCCGCCTCCGCCTCATGATCCAAGCTAGCCATCTGCGAGGTCCCTACGACCACCTTTGGGTTGCCCCTGTTGTCAAAGTCGTTGGGCGAGTACCGGCGTCTGGGCTGCCTAGGCTTGAACACATATGGGGACCGAAGTTGAGCGTCCGCCAAAGTCATGTCATCATCAAGCTCATCGCCCTATCACACAATCAAACAATATGGTGAAGACCGACGTCGTAATCAAGTGAGAATCACATCTAAAGGATTAGTCATACCTCTTGGGTGACCCCACCCTCATCATCCAGATAAGCATGTGAGGAACTCACATCGTCCCTCTGATGGTGAGATGAGGGGTTTGATGGTGTACCAGACCTAGAGGCAGATGGTTCATCAAATTTTGGATCGCGGCAACCGAGAAGATTCGATAACTGCCTTAACTTCTTGGCCTGACGCTGTAACATGAACAAGTGTATACGATATCAGACTCCTCAACATAGACTGGCTCTCATAGTGAATGTGATATGTACCTTGAGAAATGCTCGTAGTGAACCATCATCATTGCCTTTTCCAACCAGTGTTTCCTCCAGAATAGACTGGCTCTCATCAGCTGCTTTCTTGATCTCGGTGCACTACGGATGATAAAGAATGAACACGTTAGCCATTCAAACATGTGTAATACGGCCAACGGGAAAGTAATTAAAGAAGAAACACTTTACCACATAGTTAATCACCGGAACAGCAGGGACTCCGTGCCCTACCCTGACATCTCTGTTGTACTTCCCCTTTGATAGATCCTCAAAGTTTACGGGTTCTTCAAGAATATCCTCATTATATGTCGACGGGTATATCTCAACTTGAGTATTTTCAAGAAGCCATCGTATGTAGTTATCAAAAGCAAGTGGACTATGCTCACGAAGCTTGGCGCGTGCACTGCTACGAGCTTCCTCCACACAAAGCTGGAAGCGGGTAACATATGAAGCATGATGCTTGTCCCAGTCCTTTATCTTCCGCTGCCTTCTCCTGTCCAACCTGCATGGTACAAAACCAAACATTAGCAAAATCAAGGAGTGACGATGCTTAGTCAATACGGTTCATGCTCTCTTACCTATGAAGTGCTTTGTCCATATCCACCCATTCCGGCGGGTGAGGCTGGAATAGACCAAACTGACGACACACGCGATGTGGCAAATGAAACTCAACAGCCTAGTTGCATATCAGTGGGCACCGCATACGCCAGAGATCCCTATCCCGCAAGCACATCGGGTTGATGGTAAACTCCGGGGTGTACCCAAGTCTGTCATCAGCGCCATATGGCTGCCATTCCACCTATGAAATAGGGCAACAATGCAAAATTGGTGAATTTTTTTCAAGCAAACATGAGAAATGACTGAAGTAATGACCTCGTTACCTGCTCAGGCGTAATCGTGTCCAACTCGGCAACGTACTTCTGGTACATGAGATTGACATCGTTCGTCATCTCGGAAACCACATCCCACTTGTAAGCCCAAGTGGGGCGCCGTAATTCGTCATCTTCATCTTCATACCAAGGATTAAGCCTCACGCTCTTCGGGCGTCCAACAGGCAGACGCTCCCAGCTCCATATAGAAAGTAGAAGCATATTACCACCAATGCCTGCACTACCTGTGATCCTGCAAGACGCATCGTCCAACTGCATATGAAAGAAAAACAATGTTAACTTGACAGCAAGCTTGCATTGCTAATGAAGAAATGAGTTGATCACAAAACAGACCAACTACCTGTCGGTACAAGTAGGCAAGAGTTGATGAACCCCAGCTCCATTTTCTATCGAAGACGGTCAACGCCTTCAGCCACATCCATGGAGCGTTCTTTCCAGTGGAGTCAGGAAACAAAGTCCTCGACACAACATACCACATGTAGACATGAGCATGTGTCTGGATCACATCATCAGTGGCATCCGGAGGGCACGTCACAAAGTGAATTTGAATCCACGTGAAAGCAGCTCCGGCTGCTTTCCTTTCCTTCTTCTTCTTCTCTTCTCCCTCCTCTACATCAGCATCAGCCTCGGTAGGAGCCATACCGATAAGAGCAATCATCTGCTCGCGCCACCCATCAGAATCGGTGCTCATACAGAGAGGCCTCCCGTCGATAGCAAGACCGGTGATCAACGAGACATCCTCGAGCATCACGGTCATCTCCCCAGTCCGAAGATGGAAACAATGCGTCTCCGGCCTCCACCGATCAGCAAGAGCGGACACCAGTGGAGCGTTCAGATTCGGCGTGGACCGGCTGACCAACTGAATCCACGGGAGTAGTCCTGCCTGCTTGATGTATGGTGTGTACCGCTCATCGTAAGGCATGGCAGGACCAGAGACCCCGTGATACCGAATCTTCAAAGGTTCAAGCTTCTGCAAAAAACAAGTAATGACAAATCTTAGGGCATGTAAATTTCAACTTAAGGCAAATTTGCAAAATATTTAGATTACTCGTTATTATCATCTCCTTCTCACGCATCATGTAGGCCCGGTGTTTCGTGTCGTAGACATCGTCGAGAAGCCAAACCATCCTTACAAAGTTCAAACAATAAACATATATGAGTTCATCTTCATCTCAAATATCGGTATACACTAAACATCTAATATGTGTTCAATTACAAGAATCTCAACATCTCCTTCTCACACAATGAATATGTCATATGTGTTCAAATAAACTCAACATCTAATATTTCAAATAAACTCAACATCTAATATATATCTAAACAAACATCTCATATATGTCTACAAAACTCAACATCTCATAGTTATCTATAAAAATAGGCATCTCATATATATCTAAAAAAACTAAACAATCTAGGGTTTCACTAACAAGAACCATATATTGTGAACTAAGCAACAACACTATGGTACTACCACTATGACTACACATCCTAAATCAAGCAAATCAAGCAAATCAAGGGTTCCATCAAATCTTGGACAAATATCTAAAATGGCAACAAATATACGGAGGAAAAGAAAAGGAATGAAGGAGTTTACCTAGTAGGATGGATTGGAGATCGAATCCACAAATCAAATCTTCAGATCTGAGAGGGATGGGGGGAGGGGATTCGATGGGGGCGCCGCCACTGCTCTCTGTCCAGAGAGCGGAGAGGGGGAAGAACTGCCTTGTCGGGCTGGGCCGATGCGCTTTAAGTCACTGTGCAACGCCTAAGCGCTAGGCGCTGCACATTACAAGTGTGGCGCATAAGGCTTAGGCGATGCAGTGCTGTTTGTGGGGCCGCAACTGGACCAGGGCTGCCACGCTGGCAGGAGGTGCGAAGCCTAAGGCAGAGGCGCTGCATAGTAGTGTGCGGCGCCTAGCTGTCGGGCGCCACATGAAAGGGTCAGCAGAGTGAATTTTTTTCGAAAGCAGGTTAGTTTGTGATTTGATTTCGCCTTCAGGTCAAATATGTGATTTCTGCCGACCCTACTTACCAACACTAGTCTCTCCTGCGCACTTTATCCTCACTTGTGAGCAGAGTTTTGGTATTTGTCTGAAAAAAATGAATTTCAGATTAAATCCGTCTATTTTGTCCGGGCCTGGTAGATATGTTTGCCGGCCCAAATATTCCGGCACTATTTGAAATTGTGGGCCGACCCAACGTCCGGCCTAGCCTACATAGTCGTTTCGATGAAGTAAAAGGGCTGTATAGTGGGACGGGAACGTATGGCTCTCAAGTTTAATTACACCCATTTTAAAAAACAGTAATTTTTACCAAAGTCACTGAAACTTTTTGCGAACAAAGGAGAATTGCATCCGTATAAAAACTTTCGCGAAGAAATGACTTTCATGTTGTAGTGGACGTAAAAAAACAAATTTGTCGCTTTATATGCCATACTGTTCACTCTACTGTCAGAGAATATTTATTATTTTTGTCAGAGAATATTTCGTTGCAGGGAATATTTTTTTACACCGGAGACGACAGCTCAAGTTTGTTGGGAAAAAGTTTTGGCACGTTTTGACTTTTTCTGAATTTTTTTAAAATAAAATACATAGCCAGGTGTAATTACCCCATGTTCCAAAGGGTATTTTTTCTATATAGCGCTCCTAACCATAAAATTAATCAAAATACCCTCATCTATTTCAGCGGCGGCGCCTTAGTCATGCCCGACCCCGATGTGCTAGCGCCGCCGCCTCCTCCTTAGTGCATCGCCTTGGCTACATGGGTGCTAGCCAACGGTATCCACATGCCTCTGTCCGGCAGCTCGGTGCATCGAGGAGTGCTAGTACGACCGACCGGAACGGGACCGGGAGTGGAGCAGGCGTTCTGTGTTCGTTCCTGGGCAGCGGGATTCATGTACTAACCCAAGAGCAAGATGAGTTGTAGGTATTGTGGGATTCCTGCAAGTTTGTCGAGTACTGATTTGAGTTTGCTGCAACTGAAACCAGTCATGGGTGCAAGCAATCAACTGATAGTTGGGATCCTGTAAGGTTCTTCATTGTTTCCATTGCTGCATGATTTTTCATACTTTTGGTACAATTTCGGTTGTTTTTCATCTAAATTTTGCCCATTCAAAATTTCAAAATTTCAAAATTTGGATTGTGCTATTCGCCCAAGATTTTCTGAAAAAATTCTGAAATGACGAATTTCATCCATTTCATCCAGGGACGGTGAATTTTGGAAAACAAAATCCAAAATCTTGCTCGTGAGTATCCCGTATCAACTTTTCAGTATGTCACTCATTCTCATATTGCCCAAAGTCAAGCACTTTAACTTTGAGATTCCTTTCGGATGGGCTCACGAAAAAGAAAATGCATATTATTGATATGAGTAATCTATCATTCCTATTAAGTCAGGATGTTACATACACCCCCACTCAAATGAACTAACGTCCTCGTCGGCCCAGCAGAAATGTTCCATCTTGACACATGTCTGTGCGTCCAGTCTAATGCATTCGCCATGATGTGTGCCATGATGGGCCACACACATCATGCGCGACATGCCCATGCACCTGTCCCGCACACACCCGTGTAACCAGGAGGATCGGCTCTAAAACCAATTGTAACGCCCAGGCCATAGCTATTGGTTACCGATCGTTATGCCTAGCAAGATCTAAACTGCCCTACAGATCAACATTAGTCTCTCCGCGCACTATGTGCTCACTCATGCGCACATGAAATCAAGTTCTCAGTTGGTCACAATACTCAAACTACTCCAAACTAAGCACGCTTAACTTTAAGATTTGGATGATCTTCCGAAAAAAAGATGCACCTTATTGATACGAGTAGTCTATCATTCCTATTAAGTTAGGATGTCACACAATCTCCCAACGAAATTCTTAACGATATCGTCAAGGATGCCGCTGAGCTGGGAATAGAGTCAGCGGAAACTTATTCCACGATGCATTGACCAACAAGTATTTAATGGGTAGAGATAGTTGTATGGAGGTGGGTCGATGTACATATCAACTTGTGTATGCCGTTATCAGAAGATTGGGTTATTAGGTCAAGAACGGGTTAGCATCTTCTGCAGTATTTTACGGTATAGTACAGTCACTGTCGTGTGGATCCGGCCCTACATGTTTATCACACTACAACACCGTACAGTACCGCAGAGGACCTCAACTCGTTGAGAACATACATAGTCAACAATTAAACCGAAAAGTAGAACAAATGCCCTCATCCATGAAAGAAGCATTATAAGTAACTAGAATTGATAGATGTGAGGGAGGAGTGGTACTTGCATAATAACAGTTAATGCAAAAGCATGCTTTGCTTTTGCATTAAGTAGTCGGAAATAACAAAGCACCAAACAACAAAATGCCTGGTCACATCGAAATTTGATCCTTAATAGTATTGAAAATTATCGGCTTTCAACATCGTACAGAAGGATTCTTCCTGACTTGTCAGAAGGCACATCTTCTTAAAAAGAGAATATTTTTCTGGTTTTCAAATGAAGCATCAAAAGGATAAAAACACAATAAGCATCTACCCTACTCTGCATGCACATAGCCAACACCAATGCAGACACACAAAAAAAGCCCAAAAATAGCAAGTCATATGATTGCAAAGCTATGTGTAGGCGAGAAAAAAAATCCTCTATTATTCAGTTCCGTTTGTTTGCAAATAAGTATGGGTTGCTTACCGTGTATTCCAGAGTCAATTGCACAAAACTACCACATTTGCGGCTAGATTTACGGAAAACCATCAAGTCGTTAATCCGTTGCAAAAAACACTGTGATTTCACTAAACTCTTTGCAGAAAGCACTGATCGGGCGGTTTGGCTCTTCTGATCACTTTCTGACAAGTGGGGCCAGATTGTAAGGAGGTGTCTTAGCAAAAATATTACATACAGCCCCCTAGATCTAAAAATAAAAAGCAATCAACTCCTGCTCCCGATCCACTGCGCTCCTCTGCTCCGACCTCAAGCCCTTCCTCGCCGCGTTCGCCGTGCTCACCGTGCTATGCTCCTCGCCGCCGGCAGCTCCCGCTGCCGCCGCCCTCGCAGCAGGAACAGCCGCAATGCCGCTACCGCCGCCGGCCACCTCGCTCTGCATTCTCCAATCGGGAGGAGGCAGCCACCGTGCGCCCTCGCAGCCGACCACGCCGCCAGCACCGGCTCCCGCTGCCGCCGCCGGAAGCCCGCCCTCCGCCCTCTCTCCATGGTGCGGACGCTGTGAGCCGCCGTGCACTGCTCCTACCCGAGATTCTAACGTGGACGGCGCCGGAGGGGCCTCTGGTTCGAGCTCGTCCTCCTTCATGGAGGAGGGCGACGGGAACAACTTGTCCAGCAGGTGGACTCAGCTCGTCGCCTGCTCCCCCTCCGCCCCCATCCTTGACCACATCGAAGGAGGGTGTTGCTCCACCGCCTCGGCTCCCGGCGCGTGCTCCACGACGCCGACCCGACCGCCACCGTTGCTGCAGCACCGGCAGGACAACGCCTCAGAAACGCGCGCACCCCAGCTGCCTCCTCGTCATTCGCCGCGGCCGTACCTGTCTCCGACGCCGACGAGGGCGTCGCCGTGCGTACCAGACGGCAGAGCCAGTGCTTCGCGGTTGTCAAGGGCGGGGTCTGATTGCATTTTTTGTAAATGTCTAGGGGTGTGTGTGCTAATTTTTGTCCAGTTAAGCTCCTTACAATCCGGCCCCACTTGTCAGAAAGTGATCAAACGGACCAAATCACCCGATCAGTGCTTTCTGCAAAGAGTTTAGCGAAATCACGGTGTTTTTGCAACGGATTAATGACTTGGTGGTTTTCCGTAAACCAAGCCACAAATGTGGTAGTTTTCTGCAATTGACTCTGTATTCCATGTGGTTATTATTATTCAGTTCTCTAGAGATAATAAAACTATATGTACAGATTCCTCAGAAAAAACAACCATGGGGTCTGCGGTAAGATTGTGGTGATTCTGAGCATTTGGCCTCAATTCATTCAGCGTCGATGCTTGGATTCCCGTTGCATTGCTTAATAATATGTGGTTGTGTGCATCGATCAATGCAAAGGCCGGGATGCTATCCTCTTTTTCGGTAAATAATGTAGCATTTACCCCTCAATGTTTAGGTGGCCTGTTTAGTGTGTACCAGTAGGAGTTCACGGGCCCTTGACAGCAAACCGGAAAAGTGGAAAAGACCGCTTAGTGGGATCTGTTTTAACACTATAAGGCATTTCTAACCAATCATTTATCCGGCCGTAAGGGAGTAAATCTAGTTTTTTTTCTCCTTTAAATCACACCTAGCCGATCCTTGATAACTGTTAGTGGAGTAAAAATTTACTCCATCCTCAATCCTCTCCTTATATTTACTCCGGCTTGCTGCGGGCGAGTAAAAAATCCCCACTCTCTCTTCCTCTCCCCCGCCTCCTCTTCTCCCCCTTGACCCGCCACCGCCGGCCCCGCCCTGACCTACCGTCCTCCCTCCTCCTGATGGCCAGACGCGGTAGTCCACAGCCGCTTCCTCGAGCCGCCGCCACTCGAATGATCCGCCCGTCGTCGCGGCCCCCACGTGTTTTGCGGACTTCCCGAACCTTCCTCCGCTGCGGCCACCGACAACGACCTACATGGGCGTCCAACAGCGGTCGTGGGGGACTTGGGTGGCCGAAATCACCGACCACGAGACCCACACGCGGAAGTGGGTTGGCTCCTTCCAAACCGCTGAGCTCGCAGCCATGGAATACGACCGGTGGCAGGTCCGGTTCCACGGCCACGACCCGAGGCTCAATTTTCCCACCGGCACGCGGCCAGTTGACCTCGTCCCGCCGGAGCTGGGGGTGGTGTCCGCTCGGATGACGCGGGAAGACCGGGAGGCGGGGGAGCGCCTCGAGGCCGAGGCCTACATGGACGCCCTCCACCGGTAGTACCCAGAGTAAGTGGAGGCGGGGTGGGTGATCTTCACCGTCAATGACGGCGAAGTTATCGTCATCTCCGACGAGGAGGGTGGCAACGATGGCGGCAATGCGGGCGGCGAGGTGAGCGGCAACGACATCGATGTTGAGGAGTGGCAGAGCGTCTTCCCCGACGACGACGACAGCGATGAAACCGGCGCGGACCCGTCTCTCATCGAGGGTGGCTTCACCCGGAAGGATTGGCTCAACCTCCACTTCGGCCGAAACTATTTTAAGTTTAGTTTTAGTTCCAATTTATGTTTAATGTTCAGTTGCAAGAACTTTATGTGTTGGACTTATGTTTAAATGCATCATCGTTCGGTTCAAAATTGATCGAATTTGTGCAAATTTAGTTTTACTCCCCTAACTTTAAGGGATCGGCTAGGTGCGATGAAATTTTAGCGGAGTATATATACTTCACTAAGAGTTTCACTCTGCTAACTTGTAAGAGCAACTCTAGCAGACCCTTTAAATCACATACCCATATGGCGCGTTTACAGTTCGTGAAAAACGTGTTTTGCGGGCTCGCGAGGGTTGTGGCCGAACAGAACCCGCATATCGGAACCGTGAAACAGAATATTATGAATTCACATGGCCCGCGCGAGCCCGCAGGCCCGCAGTGTTTCTGCTTTGAGTAAAAAAAATGGCAATTGGCCTCGCAAGCTTGCACAATTTTTATGAAGAGTGGTCGGCACATTCGATACCTTCTCCGGAAGAGGTGTGGCGGATAGGTTGGATTGTCCGCTAAGTAATCTTCACCAACATCACACATCCGAGATGGCGGTTGCGAGGGATGCAAAGACGGTTGACGGTCGAACCTTGTCGTCTTTTGCGATTTCGATCCTCCTCCTCCTTCATGGCTAGGACCGCCATGACCATCTGCTGACGATGGCACTTGAGCATCGATTCCACATCCGAGTCGTCCGACTAGGACAAATTCTCAAGCAAAAATTGCTTGCACGGGCTCAAATCCATCTAAAAAAACACATCGAAGCTCGCATCAACGCTCACATCAACGAAATTTCTACGGCGGTTGGGGCTCAAGGGGAAGGAAAAGGGGCTCACCGGGGCGGCGGCGACCGGTGGCGGATCGGCGACTCCGGGGCGGCCGGCGGCTCGAGGCGGTCGATCCGAGGCGGCAGCGACATTACAGTGCCTCGGCTCGTCGGATCTGGGGTTCGCGGCGCGATTCCGAATCGCTGGAATCACAGGCGGCGGCCGGCGGCGACGGTGGCGGGCGTATGCGGGGAGCGCGCGAGCTGAAATGTCCCTCCCGCCAACCGCTTCCGCGGGATACAGGGCACCGACGGGTCGGGGGGGGGGGGGGGGGGGGGGGGGGGGGGGGGGTTCACGGGTCGGAGGGGGGATTTTACCGCGCCCCACAATTTTTTTTACGGGTCGGACGTTTTTAAGGTTTCTGTTCAGGTCACTTTTTCTGCACTAAACTGTAAACTGATTGTTATTTTACCGGTCAGGGCAATTTAAGGGGTCTGTTAGAGTTGTGCTGCCGTATCTGAAACATATAGGTTCACGCACACTACGTGCCAGTGGATTAATTAACTAGTACTCACTTCGTCTCGGAAAACTTGTCCCAAACTGTGTTCCTCAAATGGATAGCATGCATGCGGCATTTCATCTTTGTGGCGGTGCGCGCATCGCCTCGCTGGCACGCGATTGCACCAACTACCTAGCTAGGTTAACCTCGGATCGACAGCAATGTATGCAATACTGCATCAGCAGTTACCCGGCTGTGCGCCGGCGCGCGTCATATCACTCCACCGGCTTTCGGAGAAAAGATGGATGGACCGGCCGGCCGGCAGCCAGTCCGGACCCTGGGGTCCTGAGTCCGGGGTAGGGCAGCGAGCGGCCCTGGCCACAAGCACGCCCTGCGGCTGCCATCTCGCCCACGTTGCTCCGTTGTGCGCCGTTCCATTCCGCGGTCTTCTCTGGCGCGCTCTTTTTTTTTTTAAGGGAAACATCTTACTTATATTAAGCAAAGTCTGGGATCTCGTCCGCTAACACACTAAGGATACAATCTGGGGGAGAAAACCTCCAAACCAGCGAAACACCATCGCATGCAGGTACTTTTGCCAGAACATGAGCCGCCCGATTAGCCGTTCTCCTGCGCCAAGTGATCTTGCACCCGGTCCAGCCCTGCATAAGTTCTTTGATATCTTCCACGATAGGTCCCGCCATTGACAAATTCCGGGGTGCAGAGTTGATCATGCTAACAGCTTCCTTACAGTCCATCTCCACATGAATCCTTTGGATGCCAAGCTCCCGGCCAAATTCCAAAGCTTTTCTGCAAGCCAACAATTCTACGATCTCCGGCTTTGTCTTGTTAGGGAAGAGCTGGGTGAGGGCACCCCGGAAAGCACCAGTGTGATCCCGGACAACCACCCCGCCGCCGCCGTTCCCCGTGGCAGAAGACATCGCGCCATCCACATTCACCTTGATCCAGTCAGTCTCGGGTGGGTTCCATCTTTCAGGGGGCGGTGGCGCCACGGTACGAGCTTCCTTCGTCACCACTTCAGCCCATTCGTCCATGAGTGTCGCCACCGAGCATGCGACAGTTGATGGGCATTTGATGCGAACTCCATCCCGCGCCTCATTTCTTGCTAGCCACAGACCGTATAAACCCTGCATGAGCATCTCTTTCTCCTCCTCCCGAGCTTCTCCCATCCAGTTCCAGAGCCACCTTCCAATGGCCTGATTAGAGTCAATGCCCGCCGGTGGAAAAGGGGCCTGAATGCTGCGCCTATCTGCCAAGGCCGCCCAGAACTGTCGCGAATGAGGGCAGCTCCAGAAGCGGTGCTGCAGAGTCTCCTCTCTTCCGCACGCAGTGCAAAAGACACCCAGTTTGATTCGTCGGCGTAGAAGCTCAGACCCAGTGGCCAGCCCATTGCGCATGGCTCTCCATGTATGAACTTTGACTTTGTTAGGGACATGGGTACTCCACATGGCTAACCAGTTCCGATGAGAGTTGACAGATGAAGACGATCCCGGGCGTCCAGAGGTGGCCTTCCTCAAATGCATTGCCAGGTGGTAAGCTGACCGGACCGAGTAGACTCCATCCTTGGTATAGTTCCAGGCAAGGTAGTCATCAACTCCCTGGCCACCGATCGGGATCTGCTTGATGTCAGCAGCATCGTCCGGCGTGAACATCGCATCCACCTTAGCTACGTTCCACGAGTTTCCCTCCTCCGAGATCAAGTCTGCAACCCGGGTCGAACCAGGAATGAACGTCTGGCCCAGTGGCCGAAGACTGCCCCTTCGAGGAATCCAATTGTCACGATGAATGTGCACCTTTGCACCATCTCCTATACGCCAAACCGCACCTTCCCATAGCAGATCCCGCCCGTGGAGGATGCTCCTGAAGGTAAAGGATGCATTGGCAGGACATGTGGCACTCATAATCGACGAGTCCTTGAAATATCTAGCCCGTAAAACCCTAGCACAAAGGGAATCCGGGACTTGCAAAATCCTCCAAGCTTGCTTGCCGAGGAGGGCCTGGTTGAAAGCTTCATAGTTTCTGAATCCCATGCCTTCCTCTCTCTTGGACAGGCACATCTTGTCCCAGGCCACCCAGTGCACATTGTTCTCACCATGAGCTGAACCCCACCAGAAGTTTGAGGAGATAGAGGTCAGGTTCTGGCACATTTTCTTGGATAGTTGGAAACAGCTCATGGTGAACGTCGGTGTCGCTTGTAACCCAGATTTTGCAAGCACTTCCTTAGCAGCTTTAGATAGACCCTGTCCTTTCCATCCCATCACCTTTCCTTTTGAACTTTCTCTCACATATTGAAAGGTGCCGTCCTTGGATCTGCCTACCGCCGTCGGTAGACCAAGATACATTTCACTAAGGGCCTGAGAGCTTATGCCAATTACTCCCTTCAGAGCGTTTTTTGTTATCCACCGAGCATCCCTTCCCAAAGCAAATAGAGGATTTCTAGAGGTTTACTCGCTGCCCCGAAGCCTACTCACATACTTGTAAGATATCCCGGAGAGCCTCAAGGTTGCCTTGAGAACCCTCCAAGAAGACAATGCTATCATCCGCGAAGAGGAGGTGGGTCACATGGGGGCCAGTGCCACCGAAGGAAACCCCACTGATGCTCCTTTCCAGCTGTGCCCGCTTAAGAAGAGCAGAAAACCTTCCACGCATAGCAGGAACAAATATGGCGAGAGCGGATCCCCCTGTCAGAGTCCCCGTGTGGGAAGAAATAGCTCCGAAAGGCCACCATTGAGCTTGACAGAAAATCTCGCTGTCCGAACGCATCTCATAATCATGTCCACCCAGCCTTTAGCAAATCCAAGCCTCCGCATAACTTGTTCCAGAAAGGTCCACTCCACACGATCGTACGCCTTCATCATATCTAATTTGACAGCACAAAGCGGTTTCTTCCTTCTACGCCTGCGGATCGCGTGCACACACTCATATGCAACCAGAACATTGTCTGTGATAAGCCTCCCAGGCACGAATGCACTTTGTTCCTCAGAAATCATCACCGGAAGGATACACTTTAACCTATTTGCAAGAACCTTGGCAGCCACCTTGTACAGGACGTTGCAGAGGCTTATGGGGCGGAACTGGGTTAGCAACTCCGGAGAGGTAACCTTAGGAATCATGACCAGAATGGTGTCATTGAAAGAATTTGGCGTAGCACCACCGCCAAGAAAGTTGCGTACAGCCGCGCACACATCCGTCTTCAAGAGAGACCAGTGTCTCTGGTAGAATAAAGCGCGCAGGCCGTCTGGCCCCGGGGCTTTTGTTGCACCCATTTGAAACAAAGCACGTTCAATCTCCTCGTTAGAGATAGCCGCCGTGAGGGCATTATTCATGTCATTAGTAACCACCTCGTCCATTAGAGAGAGGACCCTGTCCGCTCCGATCGAGCCTTCCGAAGCGAAAAGATTAGCATAGAAAGACGCCGCCATAGCCCTCTTATCTTCGTCCGAGGTGCACCGGCTGCCATCCTCTCTTCTTAGGGTACGCACCGTATTTTTACGCCTCCGATGACTGGCTCTATTCTGGAAATAACGTGTGTTCTGGTCCCCCTCTTTGAGCCACCCAACACGAGACCGCTGTTTGTACATGATTTCTTCCCATTCGTAGAGTTCACGAAGCTGGCTCTCCAAGTCCCGGACCTCCAGTGAGATACCAGAGACCAAAGCTCACTGTCGAGCATGTTCAAGGTTGACCTTTAGCTTTTTAATTTGACGCCGCACCGATCCAAATACAGATCTACCCCACTGCTGCATGTCAGCGGTCACGGCCTTTAATTTGTCACACATGCTCACCGCGCCTAGACCGTTTGCAGCCACCTGGTTCCATGCCTCAGTGATCATGGGATCATAACCCTCATGCTCTTTCCACATCTCTTCAAAGATAAACCTGCGTGGGCCGTTCTGCCGGGCATCGGGAGCCGTCTCCCTAGCCTTGACAACTATGGCGTTGTGATCAGACTCTTCAGTGATGATGTTTTCCACCGTAGTGTGAGGAAACATGGCGAGAAAACCATCATTGCAGACCGCTCTATCAAGGCGAACTTGAATATTCTCAGCACCCTCTCTTCTGTTATCCCACGTGAACGGGTAACCCAAGAAGCCCAAGTCAGCTAAGCCACAATCCGCCAAGCACTCCCGAAAGGCATCCATTTGTGCAAAGCTTCTTAAGTTACCACCGTGTTGCTCAGTCAAGAGGAGGGCCTCGTTGAAATTGCCAAGAACAATCCATGGCTGATCATCCTATCTTCGAAGGAATCGTAGTGCCTCCCAAGATTTGCTCCTAAGATCAGTCTTAGGTTCACCGTAGAATCCAGTGATTCTACACGCTTTGTCTTCGAAGTTCACCGCAGCATCAATAAAATATTGGCACCACGGTGTTACTTGCACATTGTCTCTCCACCACAACGCTGAACCACCACTTTTCCCCTTGCAATCGACATACACCCCTTCTCTAAAGCCTAAGCTCCACTTAAGCTTCTTCATCGCCCTGGTCGTTTTCTTTGTCTCGCTCAAAAACACCACCGTTGGGTTGTGGGACCGTATCAGGTCTCTGAGCTCGCCAACTGTCGAGTCCAACCCCAGTCCTCGACAGTTCCAGGCAAGGAGATTCATCGCTCCCGGCGGGCCCGGCTATCCGAGTCCGCCGATCCATCATCCTTCTCCATGATGCGGTCAAACACTGAGGACGTCTTGCGTCTTGTATCGCGAATGAACACATCACTACCACCCTGCTTGTCATTGTCGCTCTTCGCCACCCACACTTGCTTAGTCCTTCTTTTCCTGCTGGCATCGTCTATCCTCGAGTGTGATGAGCTTCCATGAAGGGCGTCATTCTACATCCTATGCTTACGTACGTAGTATCCCTTGCGTCGTTGCCTCTCCTCATGCATATCGGATCTGCCATGCATAACGGGTGACCCCGTTCTGTCCTCTTCATGCACCCGATAGCGCGAGTACCTCTCCTCGTAGCCATCATATCCCTGGCCATACAGTTGACCTTTTCCTCTCCTATCATGGCCCTCGTCCCGTTCAGCTTCACTGCGCCTATGAGATTACTGCTCCTCCAACTTCTCCCTCAGATCTCTTTCTTTTTTCCGTTCCAATCCGTCCCGCAGATCACCCCGTTGTGGGTACACATAGCTGTCCTCGCCCGATCTACGGTCAGTGCCCCTCTCTCCTTCCTGCTTAGAGCGTCCACCAGTGTGGGTTGCAGCAGTAGCGGTGAAATCATAGGACAGATTCCTCTTGGTAGGGATATCTCTGATACGGGGGGTAGGCTTTCACAGCAGCAGGTCCCTCTGTTCCTTGCGAGCTCACAAAATTGTTGCTACTACTGGCCGCAGCACTTGTCGAGCCATCCTTCCCATAGGTGTTCTTCCTCGGCGAAGCGCGTAACCACTCCCCCCAATGAACAGAGGTATCATCAAGTGGAGTACACACCCCACCCACATGCACAAGCCTTCCGCAGTCAAAGCAGAAGTGAGGAATCTTCTCATAGTGAAAATCATACCATGTCCCTTCCTTATCTTCTTTGGACTTCTTCAAGTTGAAACAACGGATTAGAGGTTCGAAAACTGATATCGTCGTCCTGACGCGAAGGTTTTGACCCCGAGCAATGCCATCATTACCAACATCCACCTTTACCACAGATCCCAGCCAATTGCCCAGTGCTCTCCCAAACTTCTCGGTCCTTTTGTCAGGTGGTAGATCACACACCCTAACCCATATATCAATCTTGTCAAACACCATCTCCGATGGCCGTACACCCCCTTCATAGTCTTTCATGATCAGAACAGAGAAATCAAACTGCCAAGGTCCATTGTGAATCACATGTCTCCAATCTCCCTCCGAACCAAAGTGAACAACAAAAATATTGGATCCCATGTCTCTGAATTTTGCCTCCTTATGTAGCCCCCAAGCACGGGGCATGGTTCTCTCCAACACAGATTTTTTCAGCGGTTTCAGCGAGCATACCTTTCCAACGGCCGACCATCTTGACGCCTTAGGAAGCGCTTGATCCGGCTCTTCAAAGACTGGCCCGTCGGCCTCCTTGTCAAGGAGAACCATCCCCCACATCCTTGCTGAGAGGCTTGCTGCCGGGTTGGGAGTCTTGCACTCTGCCAGAGACTGAGAGGTTCCCCGGCTTGCAGAAGCCCCGATCTTCTTCGTCGGGGTAGCCGCCTCCACCCCCGTCGATGAGCCCGGGACTGCCTGTTTCTCCCTGGCTGCAGTTGCCTCTCCACTCGCCCGCTCCGCCATGGCACCGCCCCTGGCAGAGGTCAGCGTCGCCAACCAACAAATAGGGCTGCGCCGTCGCAGACCTAGTCGCCGTCAGAAGCACGCCACCCTCAGCAGAAAACCCTAACCCTAGCGCTGGAGCATGATCGCCTCGCGTTCGCCCCCAACCTCCTTAGCACTTTCCCTGTGGTGGACCCCCCATCACGCCCTTCCAGATGTCACACATGCTCTGGCGCTCTCTTGCTACGTTACGGCACCTACATGATCCTAGCTTTTCTCTTTATCTTTCAGAAGAAATATAGAGGAGATGCATGATGTGAATTCGTAAAAGATGAGATAATACAACGTCCAAGAAAACACCATGTGAGTTCGTTAAAAACGAGAAAATCTCTGCTTACTTAAAAATAATGTAAAGTTCCCGTTTCACCTTTCTTTCCATCATCTTTTCGTCCAACCTTTCATGTACTCCCTCCGTCCGATAATATAAGAGCCTTTTTGACACTAGTATAGTGTAAAAAACGCTAGTGTCAAAAACGCTCTTCTATTATGGGACATAAAGAGTATATGATAATCAATCAACTTATCTACTTACCTTCTGAACCAATTTCACTTTAATTTACTTATCAAATATTCGATCAAAATATAAGATAATTCATGGTCAGAATTTGATAAACAATTATTTACACAATCGCATTATTATTGATAGGTAAATCACACGCTAACGTATTAGAATATTTATATCCCGTCGTAACGCACGTGCATTGTTCTAGTACAACATAAAAAATACATGACTCGTACACAGCCAACGTGGAAACATAAACATACACATGCCACCAAACCGAGCCTGGACTGGAGCAAAAGTACAACACAATACAATGCGATGATACATCCTAATATCTATATTTTTGTTGTTCCTCATAACACATTCTCGTCGAATATTTATTGTTTTATTGATTATTACCTATTCACAAAGTGCATGAAGATACGCAATTGCCTCCTCCCCTAAGAAAAGCTTAGGGTTTCTCTGCCTCCCGCCGGCGCCACCACCGGTCCGCCTTGTCTTCGGTGGCTTTAGGATCGTGGTGGCGTGGTGTATCCCGGCTCTTGCCGACTGGAGGGCTCTGTTTTTAGATGTTCCTTTGAGTTCTCTTAGAGTTTGTGTCTTGCTTAGGACGAGGAGACGACGACGGCTCCCTGAAGATGGAATAAGATTCTCCCCGTCTAGTCCCCGTTTCGTTGGTGTGTCTAGCATCATAGGTGGGCGTGCGGAGGTGTGTCTTCAGCGGATCTATCCTTAGTTTATTGCTCGGATCTGGTCGTAGTTCATCTACGTTCGTGGGCTTCAGGTTGGATTCTTCCTATCTATACTACTCTTCATCAACGACGGTTGTTGGGCGCTAGGGAAGGGGTATAGAAGGGTACTTGAACCCCCCCCCCCCCCCCCCCCCCCCCCCCCCAGCCACCGGAATCCATTGGTTTCTGTCTCAATTCGTCATTTGAACTGAAACTAACCATGAAGGGAAAAGAAAAGAAGGATTCTAGTTTGCCACTACTTGGACTCCACTTGGACTTTTGGAGGAGAAAATCATGTCCATTAATAAATGACTCACTCATAGCCAAGAAATCATCATTCTAATAACAAGGATCTAGTTTATATATCTCGAATTGGGTTTCATAAGATGCCAAAAGAGTGGAAGTACCATCACGTCTACCTAAAGCAAATGGTTTCTATAGATTGAGAGATGATTTCTATAGAATGAGATATAGTCCTTTAATACTTCACGTGCATTCTTAGCTTATAAATTTACCCAAGATCCAAACATCTCAATTTCTTCATACGTTCTTCCTGTTGAACTCTTCTTTTCGCTCAACAAATGCAAGTTCGTCGGGGTTTGGTTACTGGTTTTCCTATGGGGCCTTAACACGACGAATTTTCGACTGTCAACTACAACATGTTTTGCTCGGCTTCGGCGAGGGAGGGGCGATGACGGCGGCGCGCCTTCGGCTCGCTTCAGTTCTTGACTTCTTGTAGTCGTCGTTATGTGGTCTACGGATCTGGATGTAATTCTTATTAGTTCTGGTGTTCGTTGTACTTCCATGATTGAAGATAAATAGATTGAAAGTTTTTTCGCAAATAAAAAGTGTGTGAAGATCAGTTTCTGTCTCCGTGTCAACATTTTTCAGTCAAAACAGTTCTTTTTCCTCCATGAGTAAAAGAAGCTGGAAAAAAATCATGACAAAGTATTAGAGGACCTCTACCAGAGGAGCGGAGAGGGCATGACCCACATGGCCCATGCGTCTTAGCTTAGAGGATGCCCATAGGGCACATGGCCTCCCGACGTCGCCTCACATGGTATTTTGTGTCCCTGATACACGAATACCTCAAGACTCGACCAAATTTTCGTGCAATTTTTTCGTCGCCACCACTTCACTACCGGAGACGAAAACAAATCTATAACCATGTTCTGGTGCTGCGCTGGAGAGGGGAATCATCATCTTCTTTATCAACTTGATCTATGTACCACGGGCCACGGCTTCATAGGAGTAGCTATGTAGCATCTTCTCTCGCATGCCTCAATACGATGATCACATGATCTATGTACTCGGATGTAGCTCTCTCTCTCTCTCTCTCTCACACACACACACACACACACACAACTCCCGGAGACGGCAGCGCACATGGCCTTTCAATGCCACAACTCCCTCCGGATTTGAAACATGGTGAAGGATTGGCTTGGGCTTCACATGCTTAAGTGGCCTCTTGGAATGACTTCATTGCCGTCAAGACCTGGTGGAACTCCGTCATACACCATGGTATCTCTAAGCGTAAAGCCATGGCATCCCTTGTAATGTTGGTCACCCCAGCAGATTTGGGACGAGCGTAACTCGTGTGTCCTTAACCACAAGCTGACACCCTCCACTGATCATCATCGTGTGCATCTGTAGTGAGGCCGCCTTGTGGTTTGCGACCGGGCCGGCTAGGGTATTGTCATGCCGGGAGAGTGGGCTTCTCTCTTGTTTTTTCCACATTTGTGATTGTTCTGTAACATATTCATCTCTGTTAAAAGGAGGGAGAGGAATTGGTGAAATAGTCGTTGTATTGCTTGAGCCTCGTGGTCATATATATAGGAGTACAACCATCTACTTGGAGTACAAGACAAGCCAGAACAAATCCTAGTCTATCTCGTCTTTCCTAATAAACATTATACTCAACATCCCCCCGCAGTCACAACGATAGCGACGCAGACGGTGAGACTGGAGAAGAATCCGAAGGCAAGCCGACGGACACCCCCTACAGTCGTAACGGTCGACGCATCGTGGAGTCGTGGCTGGAGTGGAAACCAACGAGATTGCTCAAGCAGGCGGTAGCCCTTTGTGTCGTTTGTCGATGTAGCCGAGAGCGTGGCTGGTGGAGCCGTGGTCGAGGTAGCCGTGCGAAGAATGCCGTGGTCGATGTCGAGTCGGGGTGGCCGGTGTCGAGGAAGTCGCCGTGGAGCCGCGGGCGCAAGGGGGCGCCGAGTTAGCATGTGCGCAGTGGTGTCGAAGTAGTGGTGCGCTGAGAAAAAGATGTGGTTGACGATGCGTCGCGGCGGGTTTGCCAAGCCCGGGGACACATCATGGACGAAGGCACGCACTGGTGTTGACAGCATCGGGCATGCGTAGACGGACGAAGACGAAATTGACGGAGCGCCGACCAGGCTTGCCAGGCCCGGGGACACGTCGTAGATGAAGGCACGCATCGGTGTTGCCAGCACCGGGCATGCGTAGACGAGGGACCTGCACAAGCTGTACGCCATGTCGGAGAAGTCGGAGGGGCCAACAGAGAAGAACTCGACTACGATTGCGGCGTCCATCGGCGCGGGGCCGATGTCACCAACTGTGGTCGGAGTAGACGAAGTGGTCGGGGTAGATGACGGCGATGCTGGCGACGGGCTGGTGCTTGGACGAAGACAAAGGGGGTGGACAGGTGGCAGCGGCTACGAAGGTAGCGGCGGCGGCGGCCTGACGGCGGCGGCGGCGGCGAGGTTAGGAGTGCGGCGGCGGTGCTCGAAGTAGGCGAAGAACCCTGATAGCGTGACGAAGACCGGCACGGACGGTGGCGTTCTCGCGCCAAGGAAGACGGCGTGGCGCATGCCACGGGAGGTCGACGCCCTGTGACGGCGGAGCGGACCGCGGGCCGCGACACTACGGCCCGAGGGGGCGACGCAGCGGCGGCAGGCGGGTCAGGGCGACAACAGAAGACCTCGGGGCGGTCGTAGGGACCACGGGTCATGATGCTACAGCCCGAAGGGGCGACGTAGCGGCGGAACGCGGGTCGGTGCAACCGCGGGGACGGCCTCGGAACAGCGGCGTGGGCCGCATGCCATGCTCGCTACGGCTCGACGAGGCGACGCAGCGGCGGCGCGAGGGTCGGTGCAGCCACAGGGACGGCCTGGAGCGGACGGCCCCTAGGCGGCGGTGGACCGCGGGCTGCGGCACTACGGCTCAAAGGGGCGACGCAGCGGTGACGCGGGTCGGTGCAGCCAGGAGAAGAACCACGGGGCGGTGGCACTGCTGCCTGATGGGGCGACGCAGCGGCAGCCCGTTGCTCGATCGGTAGAGGGGTGCGCTGAACTCGGGATAGTCTTCACGGAGCCTGCGGAGGCGCGCGCAACCGACGAGATGGCGGGCGGGTGATTAATCCGATCGCGCGCGAGGTCGGGGACGCCGCTCGGTGGATACGGGGTGGTGGCGGAGTCCGAGATGAAGCTGGCGACGGCGGGCGGCTGGGCGGCTATGATTGGCCGCCGCATGGCACAAGGCCGCCGGGTCGAGGTGATGTAGGAGTCCCGGTCAAAGAGGGGGGTGACGGCCGACGGAGATCGACGGCGGGCCGGCGCGCGAACGGCGGCGGTGAGGGCCGCCGCATGACGCGAGGCCGCCGGGTCAGGGCGACTGGCGGGCAGACGCGCAGACGACGCACGAGACCGACAATAGGTCGGTGAAGAAGCCGGCCGATCGCGCCGAGGTTGGAGTAGAGGCGCACGGGGTTGACGGGGGCGGTGAGTGATGCAAACAGATCAAGATTAGAATTGAAAACCAAAAAGAAATCGCCGATGAAGATGACCGGCGGGGGAGAGAAAATCCCGGAGCTAGGGCGCGGGAAAAAAGACTCCCTAGGGCAGCCGGCCAACACGGCCGACGGACGTACTCTAAATACGGGCGGCGCGGCCCCCGACAACGGTTATGAAGGCCGACCGTCCTAAGGGCGGTGCGCAAGTGCGGAAGCGGCGGCGGCTAGGATTTAGGATCGACTTGCAATAGATACTATGTTAAAAAGAGGGAGAGGAATTGGTGGAATAGTCATTGTATTGCTTGAGCCTCCTGGGCATATATATAAAAGTACAAACATCTATTTGGAATACAAGATAAGCCAAAAAATCCTAATTTATCTCGTCTTTCCTAATAAACATCATACTCAATAATCTCAATGAATGAACGTGGCAAATCTTTTGCCACTTTTCAAAGAAAAACATCAACATATGCCTTTTGGCCTTCTCTACATAAAAGTATCACACACCAGGCTAGCAAATTAGCCTCTTGATTGTGGTTCAATGCACCTTGTACGGTTAAAACAAAAATAAAAGAAGACCGTGAAGCCAGCAAATTTTTTTGGAACATAAATGCTAAGAGCGTCCGGCTTTAAATTAATAAAGCCACAAACAAGATCCACACATAAGTCTTATAAACCAAATAAAACAGTCATCGAACCCACGGCTCAGAATAAAGATACTAAGGCCATAGCCAAAAGTTTCATAACGCAAAAGCGGAGTATCGAGACGAAAGATAGCTAAAAATAGAGGTCTCATGATCAAGCCGTCTTGATCAGCTCCATAGTCTCGTTCATGCGATCGACGTCACGCTTCTTCCTCAGAAGTGTCCATACCTGAAGGAAAATGTGACATTTGAAAATGATATCAGCGGGGTGGCCCGGGAACTTGTGCTCTATCGTAATTTTGTTCCGAACCGTCCAAAGGGACCAAAGTAGCGCCCCAACGCATCTCCAAACGATCCTAGCATTGGCCCCTCACTACTAGGGAAAGGCATACTAGTGACGCACCGAATTTGCCTTCTAATGGCGCACTACCGGTGCGCCACTGGCATCACGCCATTAGAATTAAATTCTAATGGCGCACCACCGATGCGCCATTAGTATCTGGTGTTCTAATGGCACACCACGTAGTGCGCCATTAGTATAGCCTGCAGTGCGCCATTAGAATGCCTCCCAGGGGGCCATATGTACCCATGTGCTTTGGCATTCTAATGGCGCACCAGCAGTTAATGCGCCATTAGTGTGATGATCACAGTGCGCCATTAGTGTCTTGTGTGGTGCGCCATTAGTATGAATATTAGGTTTTTTTTTGCTTTTCTGATTTTTGCACAGGTTACAAAATATATTATTGGACAGAATATAGACAGCAGCACACAACAACATCAGATTCATCGAATACAATAGAAGATTAGTCTCCGAATATAATTCATCATATTGGTCTCCGAATTCAAAAGACCGAACAAAGATAAAACATTACAAGTCTCAAGACCGCGAGTATCGAGTTTGTCGGAAGTAATACTAATCCTAACAAGTCCTACTAATCATCATCATACAACTTCTACTAGTTATTCATAACAAGTCATACGATCATCATCTTGATAGTCTTCGAACCAACCCTACTTAATTGTTCTTAGCACATGATCATCAGTATTAGGCAGGACCTAAATACCCTATTTAAGCTAAAATAGCATAAAACAATATAGACCTTGACTCTCCATTATGGAGAATGGAGAACATCCTGTCTCCAATTCTTGCGCTTCGCTACCTTTTGCTTCCAAGAAGCTCCTTACGACTGTCCATACATTTTTTTCATCCTTTGATTTTCATGTCTCCACTTCTTTTAGAAATCTCGTATGGACAGTTGAGATTCGTAGGACGACCTGGCTGTATGTTCAAAACATTAACACTACCTTTCAGATACATCATATGAGGCACACAATTCTGGGATTATCTGTTGAAAAACATAGTAATAACTTCATAGTTAGCAATGATGTACTAGTTTTAGAAGTATCCAAAAGATGCACGGATGTCGTAATAGTAAAAATCTTACCAGGGTATCTCCATGGTAGTTACCGTAGTTGAACACATGCACTAGTGGCACATATTTACCATAATGTTGAGGAGTTTGATTGTAGATATTGTAATCTCAATGTCAGTACAAAATGAGACCAAATGATTTTTCTCCTTGTAAGTTGTTAATTCGGAGCCATCGGTGTAGTGGGTTTTGTCTACCATCTCCCGCACATTCTTTGAACAATAAAAATAAGCTGTCAATGGAAATAAGCTGTCAACTATTTTGAAATAAACAATATAAATTAGCTAATAACTATGTTTGAGAAACTCACATAGCGGTAGAACTGGAGGCGTATCAACAAGGACCCAAATGTCCATATTGTCTTGGTTGATGTCAGGATTACCAAGATCCATGGTGATAAGCATACCCTCATCAAAACCATACATCTTGCAAACTGCTTCCCAATTTTTGCAACCAAAATGGGTTACGCTCTCAGAATTATATAGATTTACTTCAAAGTCCATATCGTGATGAGTCCTTAGTTGAATTTTCTTTGTTTCAGAAATTTCATGGTCTTCAAAATCCATCCTCTCCAAGACATAGCGTCTTGCATGGCATGGGATAAGCTATACTCGAATTGTAAAAGATGAAAATTACATGTTGAAATAGTTGATGTTATGCTTAATTATGAAAATAACACTTGTCGTCGTTGTGTACCGTTTCAACTTTGAAGGTCTCCTCGAGCTTAATGCTGAAGCGCCGATCATCGTGCAGGTGAGGCATGTCGCACAGACCTCGATCGTCCTGGCACCAGTCGCACTCCGCCGAGAGACTTTCGTCGTCCGATGATGATGACGACATATCCTACGTTCATAATTCAAAACTACATCATTTAGGGTTTGTCGACACCGAGGCACCCTAAAAGCCTAAGCTTTCATCATTTAGGTTTTGTTGACGCCGAGGCACCCTAAAAGCCTAAGCATACATCATTTAGATTCTCATCGACACTGAGACACCCTAGGTTGGGCCTAATCACTTGGCTCTATTGCCACCTATGTTGTGTTTATCATCTAGGGTTTATCGATGCTAACGAGAATTCTGAGTTGGGCCTAATAACTTGGCTCTATTGCCATCTATGGTTTAATGCAGCAAGAATGGCAGGGCAGTTGATCCTACTTAACTAAGTACTAAGATACCCCGGCCCATGCATTAGTCGCAAGTACCCCATATGTCCTATTTTTAGCAAAGTCATGCTAAAATTCACGGAAAATTTTAGCATGACCTTTGCTGAAAATAGGACATATGGAGTACCCGAATTTGCCGGAACGGAAGTTAATCGACATTCCGGCAAACTCAAGGGCCTCTCGGGGTACCTGCAAAATCATCACGACACGAAGGGCCTCTCAAGGGCCTCAAGCAGCAGTGGCGTCTCCCAGGACCCTATTTTTTTGCTAAATTTCTTTGAGCAACAATCAGAGCAGAAAATTCAGCATATTTCTATACAACGGCACTGTAAAGATGAAGAACAGTTCTACAGCAGCCCATCTTTGATCATCATCTTTGCATCTCTTTCTCAATGTGATCAGTAATGTAGACATATTCATGATCTAGTTTAGCAGCAGGTTGCAAATACTTAACTGTCTAGAACATCACAGCATGCACAGTAATAAGAATAATGTAAACATTTGGCTTAGTTATAAGCATAGTATACTTCTTATAAACTGAAAGTGGAACTACTCACAATGAAGAAGTATTAGCAGATAGTTTGTCAACTCATGAAATAACATTTTTTTCTGCCCAAAATGGATGCCATTTTATAACATTGCATAGTACTAGTCAGACAGAGCTGAGCCTTTCACCACTATATAATATTGCCATATAACAACACATGTTCACTGGGTGCCAATATGCCAAAATATAAAAAAGAGGCATACAAGAGACCCATCGAAGACAACACATGACTAATGTTGTACTAAGACCAATGACATAAACAAAGCACAGCTGATGTGGTGCTAAACTGGATATACCCTCCTAGTCCCAGTGTCCAGATTTATAATGCCATGTCTTATGGCTGACAGACACTGCTTCAGGCACATAGTATACTTGATCCTGCACGTCGAACCATATACGTACTATCTTACATGACAAATCAGCATAGAGAGCATTGCACAACCAAAACAAACAAATAAAAACATGGTAGCAAAACATATAGTGAGAATTGCCATCTACCAGTCCTATGTGACTGAACCAAACATGCACAGCTTTCTTGCGCCATCATCATTTTTTTGAATTTTCATCATCAACTAATTAACACCCTCTGTGACGGTGCATTAGCATAGGCATAAGCTTCACTACAACTTGTTCATGCCGCCTCTTTGAACTATAAAACTCTGCACTAGTACTTTGGCATGGTGTCAGACTTTGTACATGAGTACATGACCCGTATGAGGAGTAGTTATCTCGATTGTGCAGTCACGAACATACAGAGCATTGCATGATTAACACAACTAAATAAAAACACGGTAGAAAAACATATAGATAGAATTGCCATCCACCAGTCCCATGTCACTGAACATATATATGATGCACTTGCCTTAACACATATCTCCAGAAGGGACCTGAATCGAGCAACAACCAGCCTAGGGGGAGGAGGGGAGGGGGGGAGAGGTGAGGAATCACCTGTGGGATAACGGCAGGCTGCCGTAGGAGGGCGCCGGCGGGCGGCGGCGCGTTGAGGAGGAGGCGCGTCGAGGAGGAGGCGGCGTGTCGACCTTGCCACCCACCTTGGAGCCGGAACCCTAGGGCGTGCAGGCGCGGCGGACGGAGGGGACGGAGGGGGCGGCGCTCGCGGGGGAGGCGGGGCTCGGGGGGAGGCGGTGCTCGAGGGGGAGGAAGGGGAGAGGGAGGCGGCGGGGGCGCGTGGGCGGCTGCGGCGGACGGAGGCGGCAGATGGCGGGGGCGCGTGGGCGGCTGTGGCGGCGGCGGATGGCGGTGGTCGATTGAGGGGAATCTGGCGAGGGAGGGAGGGAGGACACAGTGCGAGGGCAGTAGGTGGAGTGGGGGAGGGTTCTAATGGCGCACCACCCCCTCGTGCGCCATAAGTACGACTATTCTAATGGCGCACCACCCCTCGGTGCGCCATTAGAATTTTGTTTTAATCTAGCCCACTAGCCCTATCTACAACCTAACCCTATCTACAACAGAAGCCCCCCACTAGCCCGACTGGTCAGCACGCAACACACACACCAGGAGGTCCTGGGTTTGATTCCCAGGCTCCCCAATATTTTTTTATGCATTTTAAATTTTGTTTGATATTTATTTGTATTTAAATATGTTCAAACTTGTTTAAATCATAACAGTAATATTTTTTATAAAAACAGTAATAATTTTTTAAAAAATATGTTCAAATTTGTTACTTGAAAATATCATCATCGGCGGCGGTGGAACGGGGGAGGGTGTGGGGGGTGCCCGTTGGCGGCTGTGGAGCGGGGGAGGGTGCGGGGGGCCGGGTGCTCGTCGGCGGCGGTGGAGCGGGGGAGGGTTGTGGTGGGTCGTCGGCGGTGGTGGAGCTAGCGGGGGAGGGTGCGGGTGGGATCGAGATGGAGGGGGATCGAGATCGAGATGGAGGGGGGAATCGAGATCGAGATGGAGATCGACATCAAGTGTCCTCATGAATTCAAAAAGTGCCCATGAAATTTAAAAATATTCATGATATCAAAAAGTGCCCATGAAATACAATCGAGAAATGAAGACTACGATTTAAATACAATCGATTTTAGCTAGCTATCTGTTCACAATCTTCTTGCCCATTAGTACTTTTGCAAAAAAAGTAAAAAAATAATATGAAACTAGTTTAAACTAGTAATGACGCACTATGAAACGATGCGCCATTAGTAGTTTTGCAAAAAAAAGAATAATTATTTTTTACAGTAATGGCGCACTGTCTGCTTGGTGCGCCATTACTACTTAGAACTAGTAATGGCGCACTTCGACCTAATGCGCCATTAGTATGTATGGAAAAATGGAAAAAAATAATAATTTAATACTAGTGGCGCACCCTGTTTCTGGTGCGCCATTAGTGTCTTCCACACTAATGGCGCATCACCAACCGGTGCGTCATTAGTATATAGTAGTGGCGCACTGCTTCCATGGTGCGCCATTAGTATCAATCCTATCTATAGCCCTTTTCCTAGTAGTGCCTCTTTGCGACGTTAAGATATCCAGAACATCATGGCTAGATTGTGGATTCCAATTTTGTTTGAAAGCGTCTCCAAGGGCACTCCACGCAAATCTAGCGAGCACACAACCAAAGAACACATGGTTCGCGTTTTCCCCTTGTGACACCCGGATAATCAGGCTACAATAGTCCCACATTAACGATGCCACATCACCCCGGTTTTTGTTGCTAATCTCGCGTTAGTTCAAAACCGATCCAAATTCAAATTTGAATTTTTGCCAAGCATAAAAAATATTCAAACATTAAAAAGAAAATGTTCGGCGTGTGTAAATAAATGCCTAGGTAATTATGGTGAAGGAACCGTACTTTTACAGAAGGCCTAAATATTTCAAAGGAATTAAAACAGTAAAGAAATAAGATAAAAACAAAAAAAGAAAAAGAAAAAATCAAAGACTAACAAAAAAAAGGGAAAGACCCCCCCGGCCAACTGGCCCAGCTGCTGGCCGGCCCACCCAGTTGGCCCGGCCGCCGCTCCCACTCTCTCCATAACCCCCCCCAAACCCTAGCGCCCCACTCCCCCCACTTTCCCCCACGCGCTCCACTCCCTCCCCCGATTCCCCTGGATCGGGATCGATCCCCCACTCTCCCCTCACGCCCACTCCTCTCTCGCTGCAAACGGGCGCCCCTAGCGTCGATCGTCACCGACCCCGGCACCGCTCGGATCTCCCCCCTCGCCGGACTACCTCCGTGCCAAGCGCCGCCCCTCCCGGCCTCCTCGCAGCTCCTCCCTCATCGACCCGACGCCTGCTGACGCCGCCCCGCTCGCTGACGTCACCGATGCCGCCTCGCCCTCACCGGAATCCGCCGCCCTCCAACCGCCACCGGCCTCCCCAAGCATTCCCTGCAACGTTGTGAGCGGCTGCCGCCTCTCCCCTCTCTTTCCTGCCCCTCTCCGCACCCGTGAGCTCGCCGTCGCCGCCTGCCTCGCCGTCGCGGCCACTGCCGCTATGCTCTCCCCCTGAGCACGCGGTCGTGCTTAGTGCATCGCCGCGGAGCCGCCTGTGCTCACTGACCGCCCCGTCGTGCACCGCGCCCCGCGCGCACTCTCACCGCCGCCGCCTTGGGCCGCGCGGCTCCCTCCGCCTCCGCGCCGCTCCGGCCGCCTGCCGGTGCCGTGGCCGCTGGCGCCCCGCAGTGCTGGGCAGCGACCGTTGCGGCTGCGCCCACGGCGCCCGCACCTCGCCTATGTGCCCCGCAACCGCAGCCCGATGCCCGTGAACCACCGCCCGTTAGCGCCCCTGGCCCATTGACAAGTGGGGCCCGGCCCCTGAGAACCTTAAAAAAATTGTAGGACAGAAAAATAATAATTAAATTAATTAATTTAGTATTTAAGTAATTAATTAACTTAATTAATTATGTTAGATAACTAATTAAACCTAATAAACCTGCTAATTAATCTGTTAGTAGTTAGGCAGGCAATGACAAACAGGCCCCACCTGTTAGTTTGACCAGTCAACAGTCAAACTTTGACTGATGACTGGGCTGCTGACTCAGCCCCCTGTCCCCACCAGTCAAATCCATGTGTACACCTTTGGGTACATTTATGTGTCCCCGTAGAATTTAGCTAGTTAATTTTCGAGTTAATAATAACCCCAGAAATTGATTGAAACTTGGAAAATTAATATAAAATAAACCGCCACTCGGATGAAAATAATTAATATATGAAAGTTGCTCAAAACGACGAGATGAATCCGGTTACGCAGCCCGTTCGTCCGCCACACATTCCTAGCATAGCAAACACGCAACTTTTCCCCTCCGATTCATCTGTCTGAAAACGCGAAGCACCAGGGATATTTTCCCGGATGTTTCCCCCTTTCACCGGTATCACCTCATACCATGTTAGAACATGTCTAGCTCTGCATGTTATCCTGTTATGCACTTGCTTGATATGTATTTACTGTTTCTTCCCCCTCTTCTCTTCGGTAGACCCCGTGAGATGCTGATGCCCCTATGGTCGACTACGTCACAGACGACCCCTTCTTCTTGTCTGAGCAACCAGGCAAGCCCCCCCTTGATCACCAGATATCGCCTACTCTTCTCTCTACTGCTTGCATTAGAGTAGTGTAGCATGTTGCTGCTTTCCGTTAATCCTATTCTGCTGCATAGCCTGTCTTTGCCACTACTGTTGTTACCTTTACCTGCAATCCTAAATGCTTAGTATAGGATGCTAGTATTCCATCAGTGGCCCTACACTCTTGTCCGTCTGCCATGCTATACTACTGGGCCGTGATCACTTTGGGAGGTGATCACGGGCATATGCTATATACTTGATAGTGTTACATTACTTATGATACTGTTCGGAGATGGGGGCTGAAGGGGCAGGTAGCTCCATCCCGGTAGAGGTAGGCCTGGGTTCCCGACGGCCCCCGACTGTTACCTTGTGGCGGAGCGACAGGGCAGGTTGAGACCACCTAGGAGAGAGGTGGGCCTGGCCCTGGTCGGCGTTCGCGGATACTTAACACGCTTAACGAGATCTTGGTATTTGATCTGAGTTTGGCTACTGGCCTATACGCACTAACCATCTTGTTGGATTATTATCCGACAGTGTCCTTCATATTCCAGTAACCTTGTGAGCCTTTCCACGGATATATAAAGCCTTTGGTAAATTGTATCCTCTGCTTCCTCAACCATGCTTTGTTTTCGAGCTGGTGGTATTTACTATTGAAGCTTGTGGTATATGTTTCCACGATAGCCTGACGGGTTGAACTTATGCCTTCCTTATTATGTGTGAACTCGAAAGTTTTCACGAGTCATACTCTTCTGGTATTTTATTGAATAAAGTTTCTACACTACAGCTTCATCAAAAGCGAGAAGTAAAATGAAAGGTTATGCATGGAAGAAGTGGGAGTCGACCATGAGCCTTTGCGTTCATGCCCATGGACCCGATGTGAAACTTATCATCGAAGCTTCTTGTAAATGATATTAATCCCCTTGTTATAACTTCGTCCTGTATCTATGTTTGATCCTTTGCAATCATGGTTCCGACTATGTTTCTCCTTTAACTACCATTTCTCGTGCAAGTTTAAGCACTCGTCTTCTAGAGAGCAATACCCTAGTCCAACCTCTACTTTGATCTGTCGTCGAGTATTACCCCCTGGTATCTCAAGATTATCACGGAACTGCATAACTTCTTAGGAGTTCTTCATCAAGTGCTACATTCTCATTGATTCCAATTTTTCACGGGCTCTGAGTTATTAAACACTCAAAGACACCGATAACTGACTCGAGTCCGCATCGCGATTAAGCAACTCTTGGTAACCTTCATTACTTACGAGTTTGAACTCAATCACGTCATTCCTAGCCTGTTTGTCTATACCCTTGTCGTGCCGATTTTAATTGTGCTACCTGGTCCTTCCCAAAGCACAAATTTTTTTGACAATGAGCTAAGCTTACGTCGATCTTTCCTCATCATATCATTTCGCTTTGGACAACAAGCTTGCTTTGGAGTTTGTGTCGTATCCTTGGTTCCATTAACCTTTCGCATCATCATTCCTTTGACTTGATGTCATCGCCGACCTATTACATCTTCGTGGAGCCTCTCGACAAAATTTGTCGTGATCTTCATCAACATCTTGACGCCTTCCTGGATATCAATTGAATTCATGATGAGAAATACCATCCTTGCCCTCGATGAATTTTATTGTCATCGACCACTTTATTGCCTTCCCACCAACACAGCTTGTTCGTGTTTGGTGTTATACCTTGAGTTCCCTGCCATCCAGCAATTGTTCTTCTTTACTCGGAACATTACCATCTCTTATGTCATCAATGTTGTGAGAATTACACCACCTCTTAAGAATTTGTGATACAGTGATGCTTCTCACCATCACCATTCCTTTCTTGGTCCCCGTGTTGAGTGAACTCTGTTGTGCAAATTTAATATCTCTAGAAACCCTATTGCTTTAGAGTTATTGGACAATAATTCCAATTTAGTGTGTTGGTTGCTCAATCGCCATTCCGACATTGGGCGTGCAACCCAACCCATATTTCGAGTGCACCTTTCAACCCATGTTTAATTGTGTGTGTTTTCCTCCAACATACATCATTAAGTCATTTGATCTGGCTAATGTTATCTCCTTGTTCACATAGTTGTGGAAATCCATCCTTTTTGGAAATGTCAATGGATTGTTGCTGAGTCAATCAGTCACCTCCTCACCTCTCCTTGATTTAATGATGAACTCTTGTTTCAGAACTCGCTTCCATGGTTTAATTCCCGAGAATCATACAATGTCACCTCGACAATTTGTGTTGCACCTTTCTTGTCAGGCATCCTGAGTCTAAGGTATCTTGACACCAATCAGATCTGAATCTCGGTCAGATAAGATGGTTGGAACATATTTTCAAGAGCTATAACATTGGTCCCTATATGCCCCCGGTAAGGTGATGTCATGCCTAGCACGCCTGACCAGAGGACCTAGTGTTATAGTTTCCTTTTCAGCAAGGTTATCCATTCCTCCATGAGGAAATTGTAAAACTTATTCTACAAGTTGTTCCTGATGGATCCTTCGTGCATCCAAACTCTGAACCTTAATTGATGACCATGTCAATGCTATCTCGAAGCATGTCTGTGGTAGTCCGATTTTCAATAAGAGCATTTGAAGCACAATGCTAAATTTTCTTTATCATTTATCCTAACACCGTTGTATGGGTAATATCTTGAGATTCCTCCCCCCTTACCTAAATGGTTTTCTACTTTCTATCCTGTCATGGATATCATGCTCCGCTTGTCCTTGGGAAGGATATACCCCCGAAATATGTGTGTATACACATTTTCATTTCCATTGTTCTGTTTAAACTTGATAATCGCATTTTCCTTTCCATTCTCTTGTTTAAGCTTTCTTGTAATCTGACTTTACTGAGCAGTGATAATTCCCTGCTTAGTAAGCACCTCGTTGTATAACTCTGTCAGTAAGACCCTGTTTCTACTATTGACGACTTTCTGGTAACCGTCGATGGACGAGAACTTTGCCTATTGGTCCGCCTCATTCAACGGGCAGGAAAATGGTTCTCTTCGTCCCTCGCCCTTGGTACCGATGTTGTTGCGGACATAACAGACAGGCTATCCTCTGACATGTCTTGCTTACATGATCATGCGAGACATTACCGCCCTTTTTACTTTTAAACCACATGGTGGGCCCATAACCCACAGTTCCACAGGATCGAAACCTGACTCTCTTGTACACCCCCGGTTTCCAAAGTTATTCCGCGCGCTTGACTTCTTATGTAACTCACGGGCCACCTGCCAAGTGATCTATTCGGGTATCAGACGCAATACTTATTCTCGCTGCTCTGAACCCCTTTCACCTTCTGATAGGCATCAAACGCTTGCCTATCGGTTTGAAACTTCTCATGGTACCTTCTTAGTTTGCTCTCGACATCTTCTTAAGTTTCAATTCGAGAGATACTTATGCTTCTTCCCCTGGGTTAACCGTCTGATGCTCGATCTTGTTAGAATTCGTCCTTATAGGGTTTTCCCTTCTCACCCTTTCGTAAGTACGGTGAAGATCCCGAAGAAAGGATGATGAATTGATCATGGTGACTTGAAGCAGAGAAATGAAGACATCAACGAAAGCGATCAACCTCTTCAAAAGGGCAGCCAAGACCGAGAAGACTCGTTAGGTTTTTCGCTAACAACACCTTCCCCCCTTTACTCCACCGCTTAAATCTCAGGACGAAATTTCTTGTAGTCGAGGAGAATTGTGACGCCTCGATAATCAGGCTACAGTAATCCCACGTTAACGATGCCACGTCACCCCGGTTTCTGTTGCTAATCTCGCGTTAGTTCAGAACCGATCCAAATTCAAATTTGAATTTTTGCCAAGCATCAAAAAATTTCAAACATTAAAAAGAAAAAGTTCGGCGTGTGTAAACAAATGCCTAGGTAATTATGGTTAAGGAACCGTGCTTTTATAAAAGGCCTAATATTTAAAAGGAATTAAAATAGTAAAGAAATAAGATAAAAAGCAAAAAAACAAAAACAAAAAACAAAGACTAACATAAAAGGGAAAGCCCCCCCCCCCCCGGGCCAACCGGCCCAGCTGCCGGCCGGCCAGCCCAGTTGGCCCGGCCGGCGCTCCCACTCTCTCCATAACCCCCCCCAAACCCTAGCGCCCCACTCCCCCCACTTTCCCCCACGCGCTCCACTCCCTCCCATGATTCCCCTGGATCGGGATCGATCCCCCACTCTCCTCTCACGCGCACTCCTCTCTCGCCGCAAACGGGTGCCCCTAGCGCCGATCGACGCAGACCCCGGCACCGCTCGGACCCCCCCCCCCCCCCCGGACTACCCCCCCGCCAAGCGCCGCCCCTCCCGGCCTCCTCGCAGTTCCTCCCTCATCGACCCGACGCCTGCTGATGCCGCCCCGCTCGCTGACATCGTCGATGCCGCCTCGCCCTCACCGGAATCCGCCGCCCTCCAACCGCCACCGGCCTCCCCGAGCCTTCCCTGCAACGCTGTGAGCGCTTGCTGCCTCTCCCCTATCTTTCCTGCCCCTCTCCGCACCCATGAGCTCGCCGTCGCCGCCTGCCTCGCCGTCGCGGCCACTGCCGCTATGCTCTCCCCCTGAGCACGCGGTCGTGCTTAGTGCATCGCCGCTGAGCCGCCCGTGCTCACTGGCCGCCCCATCGTGCACCGCGCCCCGCGCGCACTCTCATCGCCGCCGCCTTGGGCCGCGCGGCTCCCTCGGCCTCCGCGCCGCTCTAGCCGCCTACCGGTGTCGTGGCCGCTGGCGCCCCGCGGTGCTGGGCAGCGACCGTTGCGGCTGCGCCCACGGCGCCCGCACCTCGTCTATGTGCCCCGCAACCGCAGCCCGACGCCCGTGAACCACCGCCCGTTAGCGCCCCTGGCTCATTGACAAGTGGGCCCCCGCCCCTGAGAACCTTAAAAAAATTGGTAGGACAGAAAAATAATAATTAAATTAATTAATTTATTATTTAAGTAATTAATTAACTTAATTAATTCTGTTAGTTAACTAATTAAACCTAATAAACCTGCTAACTAATCTAATTAATCTGTTAGTAGTTAGGCAGGCAATGACAAACAGGCCCCACTCGTTAGTTTGACCAGTCAACAGTCAAACTTTCACTGATGACAGGGCTGCTGACTTAGCCCCCTGTCCCCACCAGTCAGACCCACACTTATGTGTGCTCGTAGCATTTAGCTAGTTAATTTTCGAGTTAATAAAAACCCCAGAAATTGATTAAAACTTTGAAAATTAATATAAATAAACCGTAACTCGGATGAAAATAATTAATATATGAAAGTTACTCAGAACGACGAGACGAATCCGGTTACGCAGCCCGTTCGTCCGCCACACATCCCTAGCATAGCGAACATGCAACTTTTCCCCTCCGACTCATCTGTCTGAAAACACGAAACACCGGGGATATTTTCCCGGATGTTTCCCCCCTTTCACCGGTATCACCTCATACCGCGTTAGAACACGTCTAGCTCTGCCTGTTATCCTGTTATGCACTTGCTTGATATGTATTTACTGTTTCTTCCCCCTCTTCTTTTCGGTAGACCCCGTGACTATGCTAATGCCCCTGTGGTCGACTACGTTACCGACGACCCCTTCTTCTTGTCTGAGCAACCAGGCAAGCCCCCCCTTGATCACCAGATATCGCCTACTCTTCTCTCTACTGCTTGCATTAGACTACTGTAGCATGTTACTGCTTTCCGTTAATCCTATTCTGCTGCATAGCCTGTCTTTGCCACTACTGTTCTTACCTTTACCTGCAATCCTAAATGCTTAGTATAGGATGCTAGTATTCCATCAGTGGCCCTACACTCTTGTCCGTCTGCCATGCTATACTACTGGGCCGTGATCACTTCGGGAGGTGATCACGGGCATATGCTATATACTTGATACTGTTACATTACTTATGATACTGTTCGGAGATGGGGGCTGAAGGGGCAGGTGGCTCCATCCCGGTAGAGGTGGGCCTGGGTTCCCGACGGCCCCCGACTGTTACCTTGTGGCGGAGCGATAGGGCAGGTTCAGACCACCTAGGAGAGAGGTGGGCCTGGCCCTGGTCAGCATTCGCGGATACTTAACACGCTTAACGAGACCTTGGTATTTGATCTGAGTCTGGATACTGGCCTATACGCACTAACCATCTATGCGGGGACAGTTATGGGCACTCGATGTCATGGTATCAGCTGAAGCCTTCGTGATGTCAGCGACTGAGCGGCGCGTGCCGGGTTGGACTGGAACGCCTGCTCTTGTATAAGGGAGGCTAGGTCTGCTCACCGGCCGCGTACGCAACATGCAGGTGTGCAATGGGTGATGGGCCCAGACCCCTGCGCCATAGGATTTAGACCGGCGTGCTGACCTCCTGTTGTGCCTAGGTAGGGCTGCGACGTGTTGATCTTCCGAGGCCGGGCATGACCCAGAAAAGTGTGTCCGGATAAAGGGGATCGAGCGTGTTGGGAAATGTGGTGCACCCCTGCAGGGAAGTTTATCTATTCGAATAGCCGTGATCTTCGGTAACAGGACGACTTGGAGTTGTACCTTGACCTTATGACAACTAGAACTAATACTTAATAAAACAAACCCTTCCAAGTGCCAGATACAACAGGTGATCGCTCTCTCACAGGGCGACGAAGGGAGGATCATCGGTTAGGATTATGCTATGCGATGCTACTTGGTGAACTTACCATCTACTCTCTTCACCCGCTGCAAGATGGAGGTTACCAAAAGCGTAGTCTTCGATAGGACTAGCTATCCCCCTCTTATTCCGGCATTCTGCAGTTCATTCCACATATAATAGCCTTTTCCATTTGATACCAATGCATACATATGCAGTGTAGCTCCTTGCTTGCGAGTACTTTGGATGAGTACTCACGGTTGCTTCGCTCCCCCTTTTCCCCCTTTCTATACTCGATTGCTGCAACCAGACGTTGGATCTCAGGAGCCAGACGCCACCGTCGATGACGACTACTACTACTCGGGAGGTGCCTACTACTACGTGCAGCCCGCTGAAGACGACCAGGAGTAGTTTAGGAGGATCCCAGGCAGGAGGCTTGCGCCTCTTTTGATCTGTATCCCAGTTTGTGCTAGCCTTCTTAAGGCAAACTTGTTTAACTTATGTCTGTACTCAGATAATGTTGCTTCCGCTGACTCGTCTATGATCGGGCCCTTGTATTCGAGCCCTCGAGGCCCCTGGCTTGTAATATGATGCTTTTATGACTTATTTTATTTGTAGAGTTGTGTTGTCATATCTTCCTGTGAGTCTCTGATCTTGATCGTACACGTTTGCGTGTATGATTAGTGTACGATTGAATCGGGGGCGTCACACCCCTAAACCGCAAGTGGTGCACGTTCTGTCAGCCGGCCCATTGCGTTTGGCCACGTTATCCGAAGAAGGTAAGCGGTTGCGAAACATTTGCCATAAGAAAATCTTGATTTTGAGAGGAATGCCGGCCTTCCATAGTCCCCTAGCTATATCCAGCGTAGCACCCTCGGAGAGCTTGTCATACAGGGACTTGACCGTAAATTTATTGGAGGAGGTCAACATCCACATAATCGTATCCGCCCCATTACTACTAGTCAGCCCTCCCAAGTTAGCTGCCAACGCGTCCCAGCTAGCACCCTCCGTTGTCTCTAGAGTCCTAATAAAAGAGGTGGCCGGAGACTGGACACACAGAGCATCGGCCACCGTAATGTTGGTGTCCGTTGCAGTTGGTACAGCTCCGCGTGAGATTGCCACAACGGTTCCTGACCCCACCAATGGTCAAGCCAGAAGCGTGTGGACTTGCCATCGTTTACACGGAACTGCGCACCCACTGTAAAGGCCGGTCGTATCGCTTGGACCCCGTTCCAAAAGGCCGAACCATTGCTTTTAGCCTTGAACAAATTCCCATCCGGGAAATATTTAGCCCGGAGAATGTCTGCCCAGAGTCTCGACTCGTTTTGGGCGAGACGCCACCACCACTTAGTAAGCAGGGCCACATTCATGAGTTTAGAGTTCATAATACCCAGGCCGCCAAATTTTTTGGCCTACAAACCGCTGCCCATTTCACTAAGTGGTACTTGCGCTTGGTCCCAGCTCCTTTCCAAAAGAACTGGGAGCGAGGAGTATCGAGTCTAGCGTGAACCCCATCCGCAAGTAGGAACATTCCCATTGTGAAAATAGGAAGGGAGGATAAGCTCGAGTTGGTGAGAATAAGCCTCGCCGCTGAGGACAAAAACCTGCCCCTCCAAGGGCTCACTCTGTTAGCGACTTTCCCATACAGTGGCTCCCATTCCGCTATGGTTAGTTTCTTGGTCGAGATCGGAAGACCCAAGTATTTAATCGGGAATCTCCCTAGCTTGCAATTAAGTAGATTCGCAATCCAAGTGCTTTCTAGATCATCCATCCCAATGGTGATCACTTCTCTCTTCAGAAAGTTGATCTTAAGCCCCGATAAAATCTCAAAAGCGAGCAGTAGTAACTTGATGGTAGCTATGTTGTGGTCGTCGGGTTCGAATAAGAGCATCGTATCATCTGCGTATTGCAGATGCATAACCCCACTAGGAATAAGGTGGGCTACAAGCCCTTTAATGTGCCCCGCTACCCTCGCTTTATTAATCATGGCCGCTAGGGCATCCGCAACAAAGTTAAAAATGAGTGGCGAGCTTGGGTCTCCCTGACGTAGGCCACGTTTGTTACGGAATAACTTACCCATTGTGCCATTGACATTGACCGTCGTGTGCCCACTACACACGAGGTGCATGATGCGATGTACGAATCCTGCCTCAAAACCCTTTTTGAGGAAGACCACCCTCACGAACTCCCAGTTCACGTGATCATACGCTTTCTCGAAGTCTAATTTAAGAAGCACTCCCTGTGCCTTGGTCCGTTTCAACTCATGAACGATCTCTTGTAACGCAATTGGTCCCTCGAGGATGTTACGATGTTTGAGAAAACCCGTTTGACTAGAACTAATAACCCTTTGAGCGACCGGAGCCAAGCGCAAGGCATAAGCTTTCGCACAAATTTTGAAGGGGACGTTAATCAAGGTAATGGGTCTAAAAATCTTAATGTTGTCCGCCCCTTTCACCTTAGAAATAAGGCTAATGGCTCCATAGTTCAAACGGGATAGGTCAACCGTGCCTAAAGCGAATCCGTTGACAATGTCATAGAATAGATGCTTAAGGCCATTGTTTTGGAAATTGTTAACTGGTAGCTGCTCGGTCGGCTGGTGAGTAGGGGATTAATAGGCTAATCTGCAAGTTAATCGGCCATTTAATCAATTAATCGGACGATTTATCGGGTAATAAGCTACTCGGGAACACTATGAGTAGGGATTAATCGGCAAGTTAACTGGTTAATCGAATGAATTCTTGAACAAGGCTTAAGGCAGGGCCAAAACTTCTTGAAGAACTCAACAGGCCATCCGTCCTACCCAGGCGCCGTGCTCGTTTTCATGTCGTGTAGGGCCTGGTCTATTTCCTCAGGGAGGAAAGCGAGGGAAAGCCTCTCGTTCTCCTCTGATGAGACACGTTCCGCGGGATCCCACAGATCATCCGCAAGCGTAACGGTTTTTCAACGGCCGTCCCCAAAAGACCTATGAAAAACTCGTAGATATGAGCCACGATTTGTTCCTGCGTCAACAGGATACCGTGATCTGTTTGGAGACGCAGAATGGAGCACTTCCTTTTCCGCCCGTTCGCATAGGCATGGAAATATCCTGTGTTTGCGTCTTCTTTCGTGACCCATTTGACTCCGCCCCTGCGTCGCCAATATTCCTCTTCCGCGCGCAAAATCGCCGTGACTTGATTCTCCAAGGTGTATCTATGGGCCCACTCGGCCTCCGAGAAGGGACGGCGATCTGCCTCGGCATCTAATAGCGCAATTGTCTCTACAATGCGCGGGCTCTTTCTTGGACTCGCTACCGTGGTTAGCGCCCCACCCGCGCAGGAAGGCACGAAGCTTGCCGGCAGCCGCGTTCCAGCACTCTGCTGGCCTGCGTTGGGGCCCCAGCTGATTACAAATCTCTCCCCAAGGATCTACCACCATCTGGGCGAATCCCTCCGCTTCGAACCAAGCCATTTCGAAGTAAAACCTAGGGCTACGCCGAATCAGAATCTCCCCTGAGGAAAAAATCAGCGGTACATGGTCTGATCCGATACGCGTCTCCGCCACGAGAGAGCACATGGGAAACAGCACCTCCCATTCGGGCGTAAAAAAGACCCTATCCAGCACGCTACAGACCGGTTGTGTCTGTTTGTTAGTCCAGGTATATCTGGCACCAGTCCATGCTGCTTCCCGCAATGCTGCTGCCGCAATGGCATTATTGAATAAGGGCACCCTAGTCCAATCGTTATTAGTATTATTCTTATCCGCCGCCGAGCGAATCAGCTTAAAATCACCCCGTACAACCACAGGGAGGTTGTTTTCCCTTTTGGCCCCGACCAGGTTGGTCAGTTCGAGTAGGAACGCCGGCGATCTGGAGTGATCGGCAGGTCCATACACACACACGACCACCCACGACAAACCAGATACATGATGTTTAATAGTAGCGGATAAAAGGAAAACGTCAACATCCCAATGAAGTACATCACATACATCCTTATTACAACCCAACAAAATGCCATCAGAATGCCCAACAGCGGGGACCCACTGCCAATCAAATCGTTGAAGAGGGTCGTACGCGAGCAGATCTCTGAAGGTAAAATTAGTTTTAATCGTCTCTTGAAGCGCAACCACGTCAATATGTTCTTTGGCCATGTATTATTTAAGTTGCGTGCGCTGGCCATCGTGGCCACAGCCACGGATATTCCAGAACATGTACCTCATCTAAATAACCCTGTTACGTAGGCGCACACCCCGAGAGGTCACGGCCTTCGCCACTCTCTTCCTAGCCGCCACTCGGCCATTAGAAGGAAGGACACCAGCTTCCCTAGCTTGTGTCGCCTCGTCGGGCACTCTCTTGTCCCCAACCGCTACTAGAACTATGGCTAACACGTTGTTGTCAGCGCAGCGCACTGCAGCGGCCTCCAGCGCAGCTTGTGCATCTTCCCTCGCGCGCACGAGCGATATAATATCGTTCTGAGACCTTCGGGTCTCCACGCCGCAATCGTCTAAAATGCTCGCCAGGTGATCGTCCAAGAAAGCATTTAGAATACGGAAAGATGGCAAGGGATTACCCGCGGCGTCCATGTTCTTGTTGGCGATGCGGAGTTTCGCGCTCTCCATGGAAGAGAAATCGCCGAGCTTGGCCTTGGCCCGAACGCTAGGAGCGCGCTGCACCACAGGGATTGCCTTGGTGTGCCTGGTCTTGTTGTTAGTTCCCGTCGCCCCCAGCACCACCCCCAACTCTCCACCATGGTCAGATGTCGCCACCTCCGCCACCACCATCGCCTGCTTGTTAGCCGGCTTCCTCCCCGCCGTTTTCTTAGGTTGCCGACCAGCGCTGTTGGAACCCCGGCGAGGAGCAGGCGTCAGGTCGATACCCTCGTTCACCACGCAAGCAGAGTCCGCCCCCACGGCCACTAGAGAGGATGAGGCAGGAAGAGAAGCAGCCGAGGAGACCCCGCCCGCGCCAATCAGAGTCAACGCCACCTGGTTCGGGGCAAGGTTGGTCTCGTACTCATTGAAGGAGAGCTCCAGCGACCGGGCGAGCGGCGGCACGCTCACCGCGGTGTCTTGAGTCGCCACCCCAATGGCACCAGCCTCCGGCGACAGTGCACCCAGCTTATCCCAAGTTTCCGTGTCAATCTCTATGTCAATGGATGTATCCTGGATGCTGTCGTCTTGTGCTTCCCCCTGTCTTGCATCTTGGCATCCTGGTTCGCTACAGCACTCGGGCCGCCCTTGCCCCCTTGCAGATCTTTGCCTGGTTCAGCCCTACCATGCTTGTCCTTGCCCTACGGCCGCGCGCCCGGATTCGCGTCCTTGGCAGGGGGATTGGAAGGACCAGATCCAAGCACGGCTCGTTCGCCACCCCTTTTGGGCAGGGTCTCATGCTCCACCTTAATTTGATATCCCTCGTGGTTGAACCACACCTCGACGACACCATTCAGCTTCTCCGGGGCTTTGCAAGCGAGCTTCATCTGAACAGGCCCCAACCTGATCAGAGACAGTTCATCGACCATGATTGGCCGGCCTAGCATCCGGAACCCCTCCCTGATGCGGTCTTCACGCCTATGCTTCTTTGGGATGCCATGGAGCCGCACCCATGTCTCCGGCATCACCATGGGCTGGACCTCCTCGTGAAGCACATCGCGCACACGCGCAGTGATGTCATTGATAGACAGAAACAACTTACCACTTGATTTCGCCATGTGTAACAGATCTGCACAAGGAAAGACCACCACGAAATCGTCATCTCCCACTTGTGTGACCTGCCAATCCCAATCTCCGGTCACCATGTGCTTCAGTTCTTGTTTGAGAATCCGCAGATTAAGCTTTCCCGGCTCTGCAGAGAGGATGGCAGCGTTCTTGATGCGAGCATCGATGGGGGCTTCGGACTCGTTCTCATCCTCAAACTCTAGGCAAAAGAAACCCTCCCCAGAGATGGCACTTCCCATGATTTGAAGATGAAGTTGGCGGCCCCTCGTAGGGCAGTGAGCGGACGCGTGCCCTTCTTCCTTGCAGAGCACACAGAGGGGGGGGACTTGCACTTGGACTGGTAGTGTCCAAGGCGCCCGCACTTGAAGCACTCGACCTCCGGTGCCTACTCCACTGTGATGGGCTCCTCCGTCGTACCCTTGGACGCAGAAGGCAGCACCACCGCAAGTGGATCTCCGGGCGCACGCGGCTTCTTGGCCATTGGGTCCCCGTGGCCCTCACTACAGTTGGGGTGAGCCTCATGCTTCCTCTCAAGCTCGCGCCGCCGCTGCTAAACCTTCTTCTTCTTGCGCTCCTGCTGCTGGATCCACCACGGGGGAGGAGGACCCCAATCCCCCTCACGCCCGCCATGGTCGCGGGATCCCCCACGTTTTTCTCTGGCCTCGCGGCCACCCGACCGCTCGCGCATCATGCGCTTCGCCTTGTCACGCAGCTCCCGCTCCCAGCGCCGCTCCGCCTCCGGATCTGAAACCTCCATTGATCTCTTGTCTGCGCGCCGATCTCCCATCACAACCGCCGCGAAGGAATGGAGGAGGGGGGAGGAGGGGGCAGATCTTGAGCGTGCAGGCGGAGTGAGCGAGGCGCCGCACCTCGCGAGTGGTGGCTGGAAACCCTAAATGGGGATCCAGGCAACCCCTCCTCATCCACTTATAGCCAGAGGTCGGGCGAGTACCGGGCCGAGGCTCGTTGGGCCGATGGGGCACGTGGGCCGCAGGTTCGAGGCCATCTCTGGGCCCATCCCCACTAGTGGGCTAGAGACGCAACCAATATGTCCCCTCAGCCCAGGCCCAGAACCCACAGCCAGCCCAACTCCCGATGCCGGCCCAGTAATGACCCCCGCAGACGGCCCATCCGGCCCAACCCTAGGCCACGGTGCAGAGCGCATCGCCTCCGAACCGCACGACGCCCCCGCCGCCGCCGCCACCACAGGGGGCACCGGCAGGCATGACCAGTCCTCCCTGGACAACTCCGTCTGAACCTCCATCTGGCTCGATAAGCGTCGCCACCCCCGATGAAACGCCAGCACCCGAGCCCGAGCTGCACGGCCTCGTCAGCAGCCAGATGCGCGAGGCCACGGCTTTGGGGCCGCGGCCGCCTAGCGCGAAGCGCCTCCCACGCCCCGAGCCCGCTCCACTCTTCTTCGCCGCAAAGGCCACGAAATCTCCGATCGACGGCCCTGCTGGCACCGCGCACCTACAGCTCTAGCAATTAAATCGTCAGATATTTGGACATGCAGATATTTGGACCTGGACATGCATACGGTACACCGCGGCGGCGCTGCCCCTCCACTTCTCCTTGGACCGGGCGATGAAGAGCTGGCCTCCGAGGAGATAGAGGGGCACGGCCCGGCCGCGGAAAGGGAGGTTCTTCTCATGCACCATCTCCCACACGCCCCTGTCCACGTCGTACCCGCAGGTCCCCTTGTACTTCCTCATGTCAACCTTGTACCCGCACCTCCCCCTATAGTTCTTCCTGACAGCCTTGGGGACATGCATGGTTACGAAGAGCAGGATGTGGGATCCGACGGTGGCGTAGGAGGCGACACGCACCGGCGGCGGGTCGCGGTACTCGGGTGGGGTGATGCGGCATGGGAAGACCGGCGGCCACTCGAGCTCCTTGCAGACCTCTGCGCACCGGGGGCGGCCGTCCTCGAAGCTGATCTACTCGAACCAGGGCATGTAGTCGAGCCCGAACGCGCCCCGCTTGACGGAGGGGCGGCGCAAGAGCATGTAGAGCCGCCCGCGCAGCAGGACCAGGACGGGATCCATCTTCATGGTGTGGAGCCAGGGGCCCTAGCACTCCTTGGAGGCTGCCACGTCGTAGATGGTGGTGTGGATCTCCTCGTCCCCTCCCATGCCGACGATCCACCGGGACCCCGGCTCCTGCGGCGACGTCAACGGCGACTCCATGGCAGCGAAGGTCATGCCGTGTTGGCTGAGGTGCAGGGGGACACTACTAGGGAAAACCTTATACACAGAACTTTAGCAGTAGCGCGTGTCAAAAAAGCACGCTGGTGCTAAGTAGCAGTAGCGCGCCTGTGCAAACCACGCTGCAGATAAAGTTCTAGCAGTAGCGCGTCTTGTTCTAAACACGTTACTACTAAAATTCCCACGGCTTAGCCGATAGGCTACACATAGTAGTAGCGACCTATATCGAACTGCGCTACCGCTACTTTCTTTGTAGAAGCATGTTTTAATCTAAACTCGCTACTGCTAAAGGATATAAAATTAAATGGAAAGCAAATAGAAAGGTAATTGAAAATGAAAGAAATAGATTAAGGTGAAAGCAAAAAAATAAAATGTGAAGAAAACTAAACGAAAAAGGGGAAAAAGAGAAAGGAGTAGCAGTAGCGTGTATCCCAGAACGTGCTGTAGCTAACGTAGCAGTAGCGCGCTTTCTGGAACGCGTTACTGCTACTTCTGACTTAACCACAGGGTTCGTCCTTCCCCACGGCCACTTCCCCCAAATCCAGCTCTCCACTCTCGCTGCCGCTGTCACCCGTCGGCTGCCGCGCGCTCTCCGCACAACCTCTACGCCGTCCCCGACCCCAGATTCAACGCCGCCCCCGCCCCCGACCTCAACGCCGCCCCGGACGCCGCCCCCGACCCCGACCTCGATGCCGCCATCCGCCGTGCGCTCGAGCCCCGAACCCCACCTCGACGCCGCCTGCCCCTCCCTCGTCGCAGGCACCCGAGGTGAGCACGCCTGCTCCTCCCTCTCCCCCACCTCTGCCTAGGGTTTCTTTATATTTTAGTTGCATCAAATTAGTTAGGGTTCATGTAAGGGTGGAAACAAATCGGATGCGGATGCGGCTCAAATGAGTTAAGGTTCATGTAAGGGTGGAAACGAATCAAATTTCTAAGATGAATCATAAAACGAGTAAAATTTGACCACCTATTTCACTTTATAGTTGGATAATTGGAATATCTGCTACCACTTTCCACCCCTAGCTTCATCAAATTAGATGGTAATTAGGGCAGTAGTTCCTAGGTACTAATTAGTTAGTAAGAACTAGGTACTAATTAGGTACTAGTTTATTTCTATTTATAGTAAGTTTATTTTTAGTAAGAACTAGTTGAATTACTAGAACTAGTTAGTAAGAACTTGTTGCTATTTTTTTAGTTAAAGCAATTTTTCCCGCATCGATGTGGACGATGCCTATCCCGCATCCTCGTCGTCGAGTCGGTGGAGGATGACACCTGCTTGACCAGATGGGCCATGTCCGGGACTGGGCTCCGCCGGGGTGGTACTGGGAGGCACTACCTACCGGGGGCGCAGGTTGGTGAGGAGCCAGCCTGTCGTTGACCCGAACCTTCTTTGGTGGCGGTCGCATGGGCCAGTGACGATCCAGAGGCTCGAGGACCCCGCGAAGGTGGTGCGTCACCGTGTCAGTGAGGAGGACGCGCACGTCTGTCGCTAGTTGTTTGCATTGGAACACAGGTTCTCCAATACCTGGCAGGTTCTCCAGGGATCTCACTGGAGCTATGATCCCGTGATGGTTCCTTCTCTGTGGGTGTCCACCGCCCACGCCGATACCCGTCATGTGCTAGGGTTTTAGTTGTATTAGTGATGTTATATGTATGACACTATTCGGCATGTATTAGTGATAATATTCGACGATGTACGGACGCATGAGATGATTTACTTTTGCTTATTGAATGCATGCTAATTTGAGTCCTGTAAGATATTTTGAAATGTATATCTTGTGTTGCTCAAATAGGATATGTGCTTGCCCAAGTGGCCGGTCATGTTTGCAGGTTACACCTCTGAGTGGCCTATGTTTTGCCGGAGTGTTGATTCATTTACGTTCCGGAAAATTTCAGGCGCTCGATATGTCCTATTTTAGCAAAGGTCATGCCGGATTTTTCCGTGAATTTTGGTATGACTTGTGCCAGAAATGTAGGAACTATCGAGTGCCCCGGATTTATGTGTTGAGTATCCTAGTAGTTGTCTTCGATCGATTTTCAATTAATGTTTTAACTATGAACATAGGAAATGTCTGACGACGAAAAGGATTTTGGTATTTGCAAATACTGCAAAGACGAGCGCGGCCTGTGCGACGGAATCTTCCTAGATGATGATAGGCGCTTCAGCATCAAGCTGGATGAGAACTTCGATGTAACACCCCAAGACCGGAGCTTCAGTTGCCTTCCAGGGTTTCTGGGTTTCTCTATGTGTTTCATTTTTGCTTGCTCCTTTTATTTTTGCATTGCATCATGTCATCATGCCATCAAGTCATTAATTTTTGCAACTCAACTAAATAAACCGTATGGATCTTCGATCCGTTCAACCGAGGGAATTCACATGGTGAGTTCTCTTTATAACATACCCTCCCAATATTAGAGAGCTATTATAAAATATTCCATTGTTTTGGAATCACCCATGAACCCACTTGCATATTAAATCCCTTGGCCTTTTCTTCCTCAAGTTTCGACTCTCTAGTCTTGCTATTTATTTCTTTCATCATTTTCCGAAGCTTTACCAAATTCTCAACATTTTTGGATACCCCTAAAACCTCGCCCTAGTTCAAACCCATTTGAATTAGATTCAAATGAGTTTAAATTCTTTTCGTTCGATCTTGGCTATTCCATTTTTCTTGGAACAAGCGCATTCTTCTGAGTCCGGGAATTTAACTTCCATGCCCAAATTCCATCCATACCCTCTCTTTCTATTTTTTTCCCCTTCTATCTATTTTTATTTTTCTCTTTTTCGTTAAGAGAAAAGAGTAGGAGAGGCAGTCCAGCAGGCCCTGGCGGTTCTCTTTTCCATTGGGCTGGCTCCAAGGCCCAACCGCCACACCAGTTCCATAACCCTAGCCTGATCCCCTCGCAGACTCGCTCTCCCCTTGTTCGGTCCTCCCTTCCAGCGCCGTCAGAGAGAGAGAGAGATCGACAGCTTGCAGGGTGCCTGACTCCTCATCTCTCCCTCCTCACGCTGCAGCCCTCTCCCGATCCACCCTTCTGCTCAATCCCCGCAGCCCCCCTCGATGATATCGTGCAGGTGGCGCAACCGAGCTCAAGGAGGAGCTCGATGAAGATTGTGTTCGTTATGTTGTTCCGTTTCCAGTTGATTAGTAGTGGAGCCCAGTTGGGACGATCGGGGATCTGTTTAGCATTTGGGGTAGTCTTCTCTTATTTTGGTTCCATAGTTGGACCTTGATTGTATTTGGATGATGTAATGCTTTATTCATGTATTGTGTGAAGTGGCGATTGTAAGCCAACTATGTATATTTTTCCCTTATGTATTACATGGGTTGTGTGAAGATTACCTCACTTGCGACATTGCTTTCAATGCGGTTATGCCTCTAAGTCGTGCTTCGACACGTGGGAGATATAGCCGCATCGAGGGCGTTACAAGTTGATATCAGAGCCTTCCCCGACTTAGGAGCCCCCTGCTTGATCGAATCGTTGGCGTTGTTGAGTCTAGAAAAATGTTTTGAGTCATTTAGGATTATATATATCAGAGAGTAGGATTCTTTTTACTCCCCAGTCCCTTCATCGCTCTGGTGAGGCATCCTGACGTAGAGTTTTGACTCTTCTCTTCTCAAATTTCCCTTAAAAAATTTAGGATCACGCGAGTATCTTGGAATCGTTCCGATGGTTTTGTGATGAGAACATTGTTCTTGGTGCCTCCTGACATTTAGGGCTAGTGGCAGTGTCTCGGGTAGTTGAGCTCCGAGGTGTTGTCGTCACAATTTTATCGTTGAGATTCTGGAATACCTGAGTTCACCGACATCGAAAATATCTTTATGCAGTTTTTGGTGAGATAACCTCGATGCCACCCAGTACTGGGGCGGGAGTTCGGGAGTATTGCGATAACTCGTATAACAGATGCTTTTCGAAGGTTGAGGTAAACGATTTCCAAAGGTTTCTTGGTTATGTGTTGAAGGATGGATACAGCTGGATGTAGGATTTGCTAGTTTTGAGTGAGATATTATGCTTCCCCTGTATCCCCAACACCTGATTGCATAACTGGAAAGTTTCGGGAGTTTATAAGTGGGAATTCAAGTAGCTCTTAGGATATCTTTCCGACAGATGTATGATATGAAATTGGGGTTCGACGTCTAGTGGTCCGCCTATCCACGGTTGGTTTTACAGTGGTCTCGTTGCGTCTTAAAGAGTCCTTGTGTATGCCGACTCAGGGACGCTTCATATGTCATGTGCACTGCCTTGTACATGATGGTGTTGTACGATCGAGCCCGTGTAGGCCCCACCATGAAAACTTCGGACAAAATCTCTATCATATGTTTGTTCCGGCTTATTTTGCAAGCCAATCCTTTGTTTGTTTTGAGTTGTGGTATTCGAGTTGCTTCAGTGTCAAATGTTGATTCCATACCTTTCCTAAGTGGTGTTCTCATATTTCTATGTGGATACTAATCCTGCTTGATCGTCAAGATTGTCATGTCAATCCTTTCAACCGGCGTGTTTCTCTTCAAGTGGATCCGATCTTTACAACATCCGCAAGATCAAGTATCAGTTCTTCTCAACGGTGTTTGTTTCATCCGTCTCCAAGTTGCCTTTGTTTCCCACCCACCCACCCTCTTTCTTCAAGGACTCAGATATCTTAATCAAGTATCCATTTTATTCATGTGACTTTTTCTCCATTCTTTTCTTTCAATGTTCGTATCCGGTGATTCTCATGAAGATTCTAACGGAGCTTCAAGTTTGTCACTCTTCACTCATTTTCTTCTCCGTTGGATCTAATTCAAGCTTTATTGATCATATCATTTTCCTCGTTTCAAATGTCTTCTCTTGCCGGTGCACCTCATAATTTTTCCCGCTCGCTATTCTTTTGTTCCGGGGTGCTGAAGATATCTCGAAGATTCGTGTTTCCACTCTGCATTCGTTCGAGCTATTTCAAGGATGTTATCTCTTTTGAGCCATTTAAATCAACCGGTGCAATCTCTCTCTTCAAATGGTTTAACGGTGTTTCTTTTGAGTGGGCCTTAACCCAGGATCTTACCTGACTCTTCTTATTTTCCCGGAGCTATCCTCAAATTTCTTTTTGAAGTTTGACGTAAGAATGAATTATCATCAGTCATATGTATTTTCTCCAAGATCTTTCAAATTCTTTTCATCGTTGGTTCAACCTTCCCAATTTTAATTCTGGAGTGCATCAACAATTCATGGTGGTGTTTCTCATCGTCATTCTCTGCATTTGAAGACTGAAGAAGTGTTTCCTCTAAATCTTGGTCCGTTCTCTTCAAGATTAGTGATTCGATCTTGTTGCCATCCTCTCATAATTATTTTCGATTATGAGAATTCTTTGCACCCATCCAGAGCATTTCATGAGTTGTTTCCATTTCTTTCGTCCGAAGGCCATCTTTTCAAATATTATTCATTCCAGCTTTCAGCTCTTGTTATCCAAATCTTACCGGTGCATCGTTCAAGTGATCTCTAATCAGATCGTGATCTCTTCGTTCTCATGGATCTAAATTCTCTCAAGCATATTCGTTCATTTGCTAATTCTTCCGGGTGTTTCTTTATCTTTTCTTTGTTCTTTTTCAATTCTTACGGTGGTTCTTCCAAGATTCTCTTCCTTCGTTTATCATGTCAATGCATTCGTGCTTCTCAAATCCTACCGCTGGTTTGTTGAAGACCTCCTCAAGTTTGCGCTATATCTATCTTAATCCTTTCTATGAGAATAAGTGGTATGCCAAAACCGTGGGATGTCATTAATTTAAATTGATGAAGGATACGCATAACGTAATTCTTATTATTTTTTCATCCAAGGGATTAATTCCTTATTCCAGAGGCTCATCAAATTCTTGGTTTCGAGATGCTTCATCTTTTTTCCGGAGTTCCAAGTTTCCACTTTATCTCATCGTGAAACTTCATCTAATCATTTCAAGGCTTCAATCTTATTCTTTTCATCCTTCACTTCCTTTTTGTTCATACTTTTGTTGCCGAAGTTCTTCATGGAGGCTCTACTTGATGGTTCATCAAGGATTTAATTCATTCTCAAAGTTTTCATCGAGAGACTTTTCTAAGGAGCTCAAGTATTCTTCATCTTGCAATCCTGAGTGCAATTGTTTCTCCCTTATCTTTTGAGGTGGTAATATATCATTCTTCATTCACAAGAATGAGGTATTTAAACCCATCACTTTCTTCCATGGAGTTATCTTGGTATGAATTTCACCTAAAGCCTTCCATTGGGAATGTTGCTCTTGTGGTGATTATCTATGATCCAAGTTTTATCCTTATCACCTCAATGGAAGAAGATTTCTATCTTTTCTAGCTCCCAATCAAATCTTTTCCGTGAGTGGCAAGTTGTCACCTTATAATTTTGAGATGTCTTCTATAAGTCCATATCAAGCTTATCCTTTTCGTTGTTGGTTTTCCAACAATTCCATTTTAACCTTCTTGGAAGGGTGTTTTCCAAGCTCATTTGTGGCAGAAGTTGTCATTTTCTTCTCAATTCTTTCCTTTCCAATGATCCAACTTCTTTTCTTTCGTTCTGGAGGCATTGTTTTGTTGCTATATGCACCCATCATCTCGTTTTGTCAAAGATCATGTTCTTTTTGTGCTTATCCATTTAACCGGAGTGTCATGCCCTCTTTTCAAGTTCTTCCCATTCTGTCAAGTTCTGGCTCCCTTCTCAACCGTAGTGCCGTATGAAATCGTTCTTACCCTTTGTACCAATCTTTCAATAGTTCCCGAGGCAGTGTGTTGTTCATTTCATCAAGTATCCTCTCATCTTGTCAAGTTCTTATTCAATTCCTTCCATTTACAGTCGGAGTGCTGCCCAAATTATAAAATTCTTAATCCTTCTATATCCTGTTTAATCGGAGTGTTGTGTCTATCATTCATCTTCTAACTGGAGTCTCATCCAAGTGCTTTCATTTTGCCAAGCCCATATTCTTTACTTTCCATTTCCAACCGGAGTGTTGTCATAATTGATCCTTATCGTTCCTTGTACATCTCATTTCTACCGGAGTGCTTGCATGTACTTCTTGTCCATTGCAACCCTTTTCTTATGTCTTTCTACCTACAAGGTTCTAGTAATGTTCCTTGTTCCTCTTTTCTAACGGAGGTTTTCAACTTTGTTCATCTTCGTTGTATTCTTTCTTTCAAATTTGATCAACCTTGCAAGGTTCTTTGTTTTCACTCGTTTGTTAAAGGAGCAACTTAATTTTACCTCTTCTCTTCCTCTTTCGTTTCTCTCCGGTGCCATTCTAGATCTCGGGACGAGATCCTCTCGTAGTGGTGGAGTGTTGTAACGCCCCAAGACCGGAGCTTGAGTTGCCTTCCAGGGTTTCCGGGTTTCTCTGTGTGTTTCATTTTTGCTTGCTCCTTTTATTTTTGCATTGCATCATGTCATCATGCCATCATGTCCTTAATTTTTGCAACTCAACTAAATAAACCGTATGGATCTTCGATCCGTTTAAACCGAGGGAATTCACATGGTGAGTTCTCTTTATAACATACCCTCCCAATATTAGAGAGCTATTATAAAATATTCCATTGTTTTGGAATCACCCATGAACCCACTTGCAAATTAAATCACTTGGCCTTTCTGCCTCAAGTTTCGACTCTCTAGTCTTGCCACTTATTTCTTTCATCATTTTCCGGAGCTTTACCAAATTCTCAACATTTTTGGATACCCCTAAAACCTCGCCCTAGTTCAAACCCATTTGAATTAGATTCAAATGAGTTTGAATTCTTTTCGTTCGATCTAGGCTATTCCATTTTTCTTGGAACCAGCGCATTCTTGTGAGTCCGGGAATTTAACTTCCATGCCCAAATTCCATCCATACCCTCTCTTTCTATTTTTTTTCCTTCTATCTATTTTTATTTTTCTCTTTTTGGTTAAGAGAGAAGAGTAGGAGAGGCAGTCTAGCAGGCCCTGGCCGTTCTCTTTTCCATTGGGCCGGCTCCAAGGCCCAACCGCCCCACCAGTTCCATAACCCTAGCCCGATCCCCTCGCAGACTCCCTCTCCCCTCATTCGGTCCTCCCTTCCAGCGCCGTCAGAGAGAGAGAGAGATCGACAGCTTGCAGGGTGCCCGACTCCTCATCTCTCCCTCCTCACGCTGCAGCCCTCTCCTGATCCACCCTTCTGCTCAATCCCCGCAGCCCCCCTTGCTCGATCAAGAGCGCCCCAGCGCCGCCCTCGTCACCGCTTGCTCCGGCGACCAGCACCAATGAGCAGCCAAGCCCCGCCATGACCGCGCCCCTTGCTGCTGAGGCCGCCGCGCCAAGTCCCTGGAGCCGCACGCCTGCCGCCCCTTGGGTCGTCCGCGCCGGCGACCAGCAGCAGGTTGCTGCTCCGCACCGCCCCATCTGCCATGGCCTCCCTTCGCTAGCACCGCGCCTCCGTCGCCCGGCGAGCTCCGCCACCAGCCGGTCCCTCCATCGCGCCTCCCTGCTTCGTCCGACCGTCGTGTCACCATGCTCCAGCGCCGCTTCGAGCTCGTCATCCCCGACCTCCTCCGTTCGGGATATCGTCGTTCCTCGTCATCCCGTCGCCGGAGTTCACGCCCAAGGCCTACTGCAACCTCACCTTGGGCCATACTGTTGCCTTCCTGTACTGCTGTCGCTGGACGCCAAGACCACTGCAACACCTGAACATCGTGTCGTTGTTCGCTGCCTGCCTCCCGTCGTTTTCGCCAAGACCCGGTGTTGGGCCCTTTGAACGACTACAGAACCTGTAACCGGGATTTTTTGACAAGCCCCTCTCCGACTAGTGTACAACTACCGTCGACAGAGACATGTGCATCGCAAGCATCAAGTTCATCTACTGTCGACCGCGAAGGGCTCGGAGTCAGCAAGCACCTCTCCGAACGAACGGGAATGATTACCGTCGCCAAGATCGAGAGTACCGAACGAAACGCCAAGTACCACTATCACCGAGTATGACTACTTCCATGATGATACGAGAACAACTACCGTCGACCCTCGAAGCCTCCGTGGACGTCAAGTCCCTCGTCGTGATCCCGAACATCTACGGAAAATTGTGCAACTAAGAACGTGAACGACTACCGTCGCCACAAGAACGACTACTTCCCACAACGAACCATGAACAACTAGTTCCCCTGCCTTCGCCGAGTACCACTACTTCCCACGACGATCGTGAACGACTACACCGTTTGAACTGAACCGCTCCGATAACGCATGCTTCAAAGGTATAACCCCGAGACGACCGCCCGTGAACGAATGCATGTGTGATGTATGAGATGCTCGTGTTTGCACCGTGTCCAATTTGTCACTCGTTTCCTTGTCGCTAACCCGTGGGATACCCGAAATCCGGGAGCGCCCCACCATCTTTTGCACGCATCCGCACATTTCTCCTTTGCATCGGTATCTCAATCGGGTTACCAGAACCGGAACATTGTCGTGGCACCATTTTCATTATCGTTGCCGTGGCACCCCTTTCCTTTCCACCACGGTGACAAATGCTTCATAATGCTCTTGCTAACATTTTCATAAATATTGCATAAAACTTGCTCATGTCATTCGCATCATGATAATAACATTTAAATGTTTAAAATTGTTGTTGCACAAAATTGCTAAATGCATATGGGGATTTACCGGAATTGTTGTTTGATGGTTCCGGCCCCATTTAAATTGCTTAGATTGTGTAGTTTACTTTTGCTTCACCTCTTGCCATGGTTAACAACATTTAATATTGTTGGGTACATAAACAAGATCGATCTAAATAAGTCATGTGGTGTTTTCTTCAATATGCAACTCCGTTGCATACTGAGCTCCACTTAATTTGTAGTGTTGTTTGTTGCACTTTGCCATGACATGCTTCATTAAACCGGGCATGCATCATACTTGGTTGTGCATCATGCCATGATTATGTGATGGTTGTTTACTATGTTGTTTGCTTCTTTCCGGGTTGTTTCCCTCGTTAGATTCGGTTCCGTTCCGGAGTTGTGAGGATCCGTTCGACTACGTCCGTTTGCCTTCTTCATGGACTCGTTCTTCTTCCTTGCGGGATTTCAGGCAAGATGACCATACCCTCGAAATCACTTCTATCTTTGCTTGCTAGTTGCTCGCTCTTTTGCTATGCCTATGCCGCGATACCTACCACTTGCTTATCATGCCTCCCATATTGTTGAGCCAAGCCTCTAACCCACCTTGTCCTGGCAAACCTTTGTTTGGCTATGTTATCGCTTTGCTCAGCCCCTCTTATAGCGTTGTTAGTTGCAGGTGAAGATTGGAGCTTGTTCCATGTTTGGAACATGGATATTTTGTTGGGATATCACAATATCTCTTATTTAATTAATGCATCTATACACTTGGTAAAGGGTGGAAGGCTCGGCCTTATGCCTGGTGTTTTGTTCCACTCATGCCGCCCTAGTTTCCGTCATATCGGTGTTATGTTCCCGGATTTTGCGTTCCTTACATGGTTGGGTTATAATGGGAACCCCTTGACAGTCCGCCTTGAATAAAACTCCTCCAGCAAGGCCCAACCTTGGTTTTACCATTTGCACTAACAACCTACCACCTTCCCTCGGGTTTTGCAGACTCAAGGGTCATCTTTATTTTAACCCCCCCCCCCCCGGGCCAGTGCTTCTCTAAGTGTTGGTCCGAAATGGGCAGCCTGCGGGGCCACCTCAGGGAAACTCGAGGGCTGGTTTTACTCATAGCTTGATCTATCTGAGTGTGCCCTGAGAACGAGATATGTGCAGCTCCTATCGGGATTTGTCGGCACATTCAGGCGGCTTTGCTAGACTTGTTTTACCATTGTTGAGGATGTCTTGTAACCGGGATGCCGAGTCTGATCGGATTGTCTTGGGAGAAGGAATATCCTTCATTGACCGTGAGAGCTTGTGATGGGCTAAGTTGGGACACCCCTGCAGGGATTTGAACTTTAGAAAGTCATGCCCGCGGTTATGGGCAGATGGGAATTTGTTAATGTCCGGTTGTAGAAAACCTGAAGTTGACTTAATTAAAATATGCCAACCGCGTGTGTAACCGTGATGGTCTCTTCTCGGCGGTGTCCGGGAAGTGAACACGGTGTTGGAGTAATGCTTGACGTAGGTTGTTCTAGGATCACTTCTTGATCATAGTTGTTCGATCGTGCTTTTGCCTTCTCTTCTCGCTCTCATTTGCGTATGTTAGCCACCAAATATGCTAGTCGCTTGCTGCAGCTCCACCTCATACCTTTTACCTTTCCTATAAGCTTAAATAGTCTTGATTGCGAGGGCGTGAGATTGTTGAGTCCCCGTGACTCACAGATACTTCCAAAACCAGCTTGCAGGTGCCGATGATATCGTGCAGGTGGCGCAACCGAGCTCAAGGAGGAGATCGATGAAGATTGTGTTCGTTATGTTGTTCCGTTTCCAGTTGATCAGTAGTGGAGCCCAGTTGAGACGATCGGGGATCTGTGTAGCATTTGGGGTAGTCTTCTCTTATTTTGGTTCCATTGTCGGACCTTGATTGTATCTGGATGATGTAATGCTTTATTCATGTATTGTGTGAAGTGGCGATTGTAAGCCAACTATGTATCTTTTTCCCTTCTGTATTACATGGGTTGTGTGAAGATTACCTCACTTGCGACATTGCTTTCAATGCGGTTATGCCTCTAAGTCGTGCTTCGACACGTGGTGGATATAGCCGCATCGAGGGCGTTACATTCGAAGTGGATACAGTAAGTCACAACGACATGTCTTTTTTCGTAATTAAGCATGACATTTGCATCATTTGATTCAACTTATAATATTTTTTACTATTCTACTAGCATATCCCCTGCCATGCAAGAGTTTTTGTATTGGATAAGATAGGTTTCAGTCATACTATGGAGGTAAAGAAAGTTTACCTGAAGACCAAGCATGGTTATATTTTCCACGATTCAGACGCCTACACCTATTTTGGATGCAAAACATGGCGAGCACTATGCAAGACTTATGCATTTGAGCCTGATATGGTTATCACCTTTGATATTCGTCCGGAAGATGATATTGAAGGTAATACCGACATCTGGGTCGATGTGCAGACGCCTCCAGTTATACCATTATATAAGTTTCTCAACCATATTTATGTCTTTGATATTGTTTATTCAAAAATAGTTGACAACTAATTTGTATTGTCAGCTTATTTCGGTGCAATCAAACATGTCCAGCGCTTGGTAGACAGGACCTACTACTGTCTCGGGGCTGAACTAAACTGCGAGGAGCTCAGTCATTATGTTTCATGGCTTGCGGATCTTGATACTGTCAAGACAAATTTTCTTCCTGCATTTATAAATGTTAGTACTGAAAACGTGCGACCAATAGTGTTCGTAATGAACTACGGTCACATCTATTTAAGAAGGATGGTAAGATTTTTACTATTTGTCCTCAGTGCATCTTTTCCATACATTATTTTTGAAGCTAAACTTCATTGCTAAGTATGTTACCATACGATGTTCTTCAACAGGGACTACCGATGAATGTTGTGCCTTATGGGATCGAGACTAAAGGTACCATGAGTATTATTAGCTTACGGCTAAGATATCCTACATATTACTTTAGTGCATTCAAGATTAGCGACGGATGCTTAATAGTGCAAGACTGGACCAAATATGTGATGGGGAAGCGCAGAGAAGTACTAGGGGGCAGCAAACAGATGCGCTATCCATGATTAGGAGACAGGTTCATCTGCATGCTCCAACTTGATCAAGGAGGAGAGCTACACATGTTTTATGTTATTTTACCTAAGAGAGAGCAGCAGGAGTGATTAGCTAGCTAGAAATGAGTTTGAGCATGATGATGTGCTACACCATTACTATGATGATAAAATAGCTAGTGTTGGTGGTAATGACTATGATGATTATTATTAGCTACTGTTAGTGGTGATTAAATAAATACTGTTGGTGGTAATGACTATGATGATGATTAATAGCTTGTGCTGGCGGATTAGATTCAAGCGGAGGCAACATGTGGTGCACACTGAAAGTACTACTGGTCCAAACTAGATCAAGTTTGAATTAGTAGTATACTTTTGACATGCACCACATATTGCCTCCACTTGAACCTAATCCACCTTCATTTGACACACTGTTATGGACATAATGATGTAAACCTCATAACTGGTATTGTACCAATATTTGTACGATGGCGCATAAATACACTAAAAAAAGAGTACTAGTAGCGATGGAGAGAAAATACGCTGCCACTAGTTATATTAGCAGTAGCGTGGGAGCGAACAAACGCTGCAGCTATTTGTCCTAGCAGTAGCGCGTGCGGGCACGCGTTACTGCTAAGCAATAGCTGTAGAGCCTTATTAGTAGCCCCCCCCCCCCCCCCCGCGCGCGTGCTACTAGTGAGCACAAAACCAACGCTACTGCTAGGGTTTTCCCTAGTAGTAGGATCCTGGGCGTCCTTGTAGTGCCAAAGGTGAGGAAGGAGTGGGCTGGCTCATTCTCATTGGCCTGCTCGTGCTCCACCACCAGGTAGACCGGCGGCTTGTCGTCTGGGTCGACGACGATTCTCCGGCGCTTCCGCTCGGTCGGCATCTCTCTCGCCCGATGGTGGCAGCAGGCGGCGGCGGTGGAAACTGAGAGGCTGTATGGTTTGCGCCTGTGTCTGCCTTGCCAATCACGGGCTTGCCAAATAATTGGTGCAGGATTTGGACGCCCACGCCTTGCCAAAAAGTTGGCTACAAATTAAACTAAGGCTGATGTGAGGGTACGGGCGCACCAATTTTTTGGCCTCCATCCAAATGAGCTTCCAAATTGGGTCAACGGCCAAAATTTTGGCAGGGCATCCCAGGGCGTCCGAGAGAACCCTCGCGGCTCGCGTGCAGGTGGTGGGCTCCTAGAAACGAAAAAGTAGATATTTTTTTTGAGCAAAACGAAAAAGTAGATGGCTCGGTACTGGGCTCCTGGATGCATGTGCTGGTGTGGAGGCCCAATTTTAGGCTGGGAGCAAACCAGTGGAAAATATGGAAAGACCTTGTCCATGAAAGCCGTAGACGTAGTAATATGTGCTGGTGTGTTTTTTGTTACTAAGAAAAGCTTACCTATGAAATACTTTCCACCTTTGCTATAGAATTGAAACTATACCCAACTACTCCATCCTTCTCAAAATATAAGACGCGGTTTGACTTTTCTGGTCTTCGTTGCATAACCTCGACTGTGATTTTCATGTATTGTATGTCTATCAAATGAGTATACATACATATGATATAAAATTATTTTACAAGACAAATACGATGATGCTATTTATACATGTTCAATCCATATGCTTTGAAAGATATTAGTGGTCAAAGTCCTGCATCAAAGATCGTAAAAAGTCAATCTCGCCTTATATTTTGGGAAGGAGGGAGTAATAAATTGTATCCTAGAGTCATAGGGTGTGTTCTGATCTCCTCCAACTTCACAAAACTTCATATATCGAGCTTCTTTCCGTGACTTCTTGCTTCACCTGGCGATCCAGAATCGTTCTGCTTCGATCGCCAGCTTCTCATATTACTACAGCCCAACTTGGAGGGTTGGGGCCTGTTTGGCACATATTGGGCCGGCTGATGGCAGCCCAACTCGGACCCAGTGCACCGATACGAGGGGAAGGGAGGGTTAGCGATTCTTTGGGATCGCTACTATAGCCCTATTTCGAGGAGGGGCAGTGAACCGTTTTCTTTGGCGGTGGCAACTCCTTGTAAATAGAGGTGAACTTCTGATTCTCTAATCGGTGGAGCTGGGCCGATGGAGCTCCAAGTTTTTGCACTGTGGTTTCGTTTGGCTTCCAAAAGTTAGCTTCTTAGTGTAAAAGCTTTCGGCTCAAAAACTTTTCTGAAGTTTGTGAAGTTAGAAGCTGGAGGAGATCAGAACACACCCATAGTCATCGATGTTGAACCATTGAATTGCTCAAAGTATTTGACACTAGATCTAGCCATCGCACATATTTAGCAAGAAACCCTAGCCCCGTCGCTTCAAGGAGAAAACATGAATCTATGCCGGAGCTACATTGACTCCGTCCCGACAGATGAATGAGGACCTAGGCCCCGAAAACCATCTCGGAGATGAAGCTCGCCCGGCCCTGTAAGGACTAAAAATTAACCTAACCTACTAGCAGGATCCGAGGTACCTGGATTCCCCTCCCCGCCACCAGCCGCCGGAGCGGCATGCATATGGGAGGAGAATCCATAGGCTGGCCAGTGGGGCTTTAAGGGGAGGGGAACTTTGCCCTAGTGCCTAAGCGTGAGGAATTTGCCGTGCACATTCCATGTGTCTGCTACATATAGAGCACAAACTTGTAAATTGCTCTGGATGTAGAGAAATCTCTAGCCTTCGCATGTTTGAACATTCTGTGCTTTGAACGCTCTATTTTGACTTTTTGAGACGGAGCAACATCGCAACAGCCACATGGAGAAGTCCTGTTCAAAAAAAGAAAACAGCACATGGAGAAACAAGAAACTCTCTCACATCGAATTCCATTCCTACACGCATGGTGCGGTGCACAATAACACACCATCCGTAACAAGTAACTTAGGATTTTTTTGAATTTTTTTAGTATTTGTTTTGATTTTGTTTCTGACCGGGAGTAGATGAGCCTGGGCACCGAGTTGGATTTTCGGAAACTTAGTGCCCTTTTTTTTGCGGGTATGCACTTAGTGGCTTTTTGTTCAGCTCACGAGCATGAGCAATCGAGAAATCACACCCGATGCTCAACACATGACAATGAACAATACAAATTTTCCACCAAATACTCCCTCCATTCCAAAATATAGTGCGCCCGCGTTTCCCGAGGTTCAACTTTGACCATTAATTTAACCAATGAGACCAACTGCGGCGGGAGAAAAAAATTATATAATTGAAAACTTCTTTCGAATAAGAATTCACTGATATAATTTTTGCTCCCGCCGCAATCGGTCATGATAGTTAAGTTTACGGTCAAAGTTGAAGCACGAGGATAGAGGAAGCACTACATTGTGCAATGGAGGGAGTATCAAATAAGCAACGGGTATGATTGAAAACACGAGGGAGGTATGGTGGTGCAAGTCAGCGAAGCGACGCCAGTGTTTCGTCCTCTGCATCCTCTTCGGTAGGGTCTCTTCTATCCCCTATGCACCACAGCAGGAACCACAAATATATATAGGTGAGTACACTGAAGGACAGCATCGTTCAACACTATAAGTTGTACAGTAGCGTTGAGCAACGGTGTTGCAGAAAATGCTGAAGTAGGCATAAAAGAACAGGTAACACCGGGGGATCATCCATCAGTAGTACTACATGTCTACATCAACGGCGTGTGAATATCAGGGCCAAATGCAAAGGTCAGCAGAAATGACTCTAACCACACCAAATCCACTCTTGCAAACAAACATGCTACTTGTGAATTTTCCTTCAGTTGTTGCCAACATCCATCATCCATCAGTACCTAATGCAAGCCTGTGAATTCTGTAGAAAAAAATCAGGGCCGGCTACTTGTTGCTTCTTCCTTTGGTCTCTCTTGATTGCCAGCAAATCTATCGCCATGTCCATCGCCCGTCACCACCGCTCTGTGGGAAGGATCATCACTACCAGAATCGCCCCCTATGCCGACGGCCTAGCCGTCGGCATAGCCCTGAGTCCCGTCGGGACAGACCTATGCTGACGGCCCCCGTCGGCATAGGGCCGTCGGCAACATATACATCGGCATAGCCAGGGAGGCCGTCGGCATAGATGCTTTCCCGACGGGGCCGTACATCTATGCCGACGGCCCTTGCCGTCGGCAACAATCACGCCTAACGGCGGCCGCCGTCAAGTCTGCCCGACGATTGGTCGCCACGTGGCACCCCTAGGCCGTCGGCTTAGTCAAAAACTATGCCGACGGCTAGACCGTCGGCATAGGTGTGCCACGTGGCGACCAGTCGCTGCTCGTGGACCAGGGATATGCCGACAGCTGGGCCGTCGGCATAGTTTGAAACTAAGCCGACGGCCAAGCCGTCGGCATATTCCATCATACAGAGCTCCCAGTAGCTGACACGTGGGCGCCTATGCCGACGGCTACGCCGTCGGCATAGGTGCCACGTGTCAGCTACTGGGAGCTCACGCCAGCCCTATGCCGACGGCCTAGCTGTCGGCATAGTTTGCTTTTGCTTTTTTTTCTTTTTTCTGTTTGTTTTCAAATCAATTCAATTCAAATAACGGCACATATCAGCAGATATATATGATGGAATAGACATATAAAACACAACGGGATATCATCCGGCACCATCACAACAATATATGCATAAGCATCATCACACACAAGTCTCTAAATGATCATCATCACAACCAACATAAGCATAAGCATATAGAGAAGCACACAAGTCATCTAAATGATCATCACCACACACAAGTCATCTCAAGCATCATCACCACACACAAGGATCATCGAGCACCGCGGAGGTCGTCACCGCCAAGACCGCTGAAGCCCAGGTCGTCACTGCTAGCGGCAGCTACCGCCAAGACCGCCTCCGCCTCCGTGGATCGGAGTGGTCGGGCTCCGTGTCTCCAGAGTGCTGCGAAGACCACCGCCAACGGTAGATCCACCTGTTCCCTGGATGTTGAAAAGACATATGCATGGGATATATGACTGTGTTGAAAGGCATGGCATGCTTTGGGTGAATAGATTGGGGATGAACTAACCGGCGAGGGGCCAGCGTTCTGTGCCACAAACTCCTCAAAGCTCAGCAGCACTGGTTGTGCTGGAGGGCATTGTGCTGAAGGGAACTGAGGACACCTGTCGGCCGCCATTTCCTGAAAAGCCTGCTGCATCTGGCTATCCCTCTGCACTTGGTGTTCATAAAGCCTCTGATGCCACGCCATGGTCTCCTGGCATGTGTACTCCAGGTAGGCCTACAGTATGACATGATGGAACTCATAAAACTACTAAATGCGGAAAATAAAGTGAGCAATGAAGATAAGAGGGAAAATACTTACAGATTGTTGCTCCTGAAAGAGGGACTGTGCACTGGTCACTGGCTGGCTCGTGCGCTGGCTCAGGCTCGGGTCGATCCGACGAAGCTGTGTGTAGGAGATACTAGGAGTGATCACAGCATCGAGAACCGCCTCCCGACCGTGCTCCTTGGGCCCCACCCTCACCACCGCCATGTCGTCCAGAGGCGCCGCAATGGGGTCAGGTGTGTCAGGATGTAACTTCAGATACGCTTCGGAGTAGGCCTTCTTCCTCCCCGCGGTCTTCTTGCCGTAGTACTTGGGCTCGCCAGGCTTGGGGTCTTTCCGCGTATGGGCGATCTCCCAGGCCTGCATGTGTGAGAGCGGCCGCTTCAGTTTCTCCTCCTGCACCACCAAACAGAGGTTACTCATACATAAGAAAGTGATGGTAAATAGAAGAAGAAGAATGTTTAATGGGGTTAGTCATACATTAACTGCCTTGTGGAGATAGTGGTTTCGGTTTTCCTGAGCATGTACTCCCTCCGTCCCTCGATTAGCCTTATTTTTGGTTCTCATAGCCGCCCAGGCTCCATCCTCATCACACCAAAGATCCACCAATGCCGCCCAGGACTCGTCTTTTCCATAACACCAATTTGGACACACCTACATAATAAAAGCATAATGGCATGTAGGTGTGTCCAAATTGGTGTTATGGAAGCATAAAGTATAAAGCATAATGTACCACAAGGTAATGAAAGCATAATATATGAAAGCATAATGAAAAATCTTTTATACTTACCGCCAAGAACTCGGGCCTCTCCAAGGTAATGCCCATCCTCCGCACTTCTTCCCTGGTCATCTTCACACCAAGAACGTCGTGGTAGTATGTGGAGATGGCCACATAGCGCACCTCGTACTGCATCTGGCGGGCCTTCTTCTTGCATTGGCGCAGCATGATCTGGTCCGCTCTAGCCCTGTGCTCCGGAAGAACTCGACAGAATTTCTACAATCATGCATGAAACAAGAATGGAAGAAGCCATGAGTTAAATCATTAATGAAACTAGAATGGACTTGTGCTTCTGAAGAGAACTCACCCAGAAAGTAGTGATCACGGCCTTGGCATGGGTGTCATGGTCCGCATGGCGGGCCGCTTCCCAGTGGTCCCAGCTCGTGGCCAAAACCCGACGGTCCGGCTGCCTGACTGGATCCGGACAGTACAACCCCGGCCAATATAACTTCAGCAAGACGGTGATGAGGCCGTTGGGAATACGGACTGAGGGAGTCCTGGATTAGGGGGTGTCCAGATGGCTGGACTATACCTTCAGACGGACTCCAGGACTATGAAGATACAAGATTGAAGACTTCGTCCCGTGTCCGGATGGGACTTTCCTTGGCGTGGAAGGCAAGCTTGGCGATGCGGATATTCAAGATCTCCTACCATTGTAACCGACTTTGTGTAACCCTAACCCTCTCCGGTGTCTATATAAACCGAAGGGTTTTAGTCCGTAGGACAACTTCATCATACAACAATCATACCATAGGCTAGCTTCTAGGGTTTAGCCTCCTTGATCTCGTGGTAGATCTACTCTTGTACTACCCATATCATAAATATTAATCAAGTAGGACGTAGGGTTTTACCTCCATCAAGAGGGCCCGAACCTGGGTAAAACATCGTGTTCCTTGCCTCCTGTTACCATCCGGCCTAGACGCATAGTTCGGGACCCCCTACCCAAGATCCGCCGGTTTTGACACCGACATTGGTGCTTTTATTGAGAGTTCCTATGTGTCGTCGCCTTTAGGCCCGATGGCTCCTTCGATCATCAACAACGGTGCAGTCCAGGGTGAGACTTTTCTTCCCGGACAGATCTTCGTCTTCGGCGGCTTCGCACTGCGGGCCAAGTCGCTTGGCCACCTTGAGCAGATCGAAAGCTACACCCCTGGCCATCAGGTCAGGTTTGGAAGCCTAAACTACACGGCTGACATCCGCGGGGACTTGATCTTCGACGGATTCGAGCCACAGCCAAGCGCGCCGCACTGTCTCGATGGGCATGATATAGCTCTGCCACCGAACAGCGCCTTGGAGGCCGCACACGCATCGGTTCCGACCATTGATTCAGAGCCTACTGCGCCGATTGAGGATCAGCGGTTGGACGCTGCCTCAGGGGCTGCGATCTCAGAGGCGATTGAGCCGAACTCCAGCCCCGCACTCCGCATGGCCCGTGACTCCGAGGAGCCGAATTCCTTTCCGAACTCCGAGCCCCCCGCGCCCCTGCCGATCGAATCCGATTGGGCGCCGATAATGGAGTTCACCGCCGCAGACATCTTTCAGCACTCGCCTTTCGGCAACATCCTGAATTCGCTAAAGTCTCTCTCTTTATCAGGAGAGCCCTGGCCAGACTACGGTCAGCAAGGATGGGATTCGGATGATGAAGAAATTCAAAACCCACCCACCACCCACTTTGTAGCCACTGTCGACGACTTAACCGACATGCTCGACTTCGACTCCGAAGACATCGACGGTATGGACGACGATGTAGGAGACAACCAAGAACCAACGCCTATAGGGCAATGGACAGCCACCTCATCTCACGATGTGTACATGGCGGATACCCCTAAAGGAAGCAACAACGAGGAAAATGGGGATGGAAAGAGGGATCGATCTCTCGAAAAACTATCAAAGCATTGGCGTAAACACCGACCCAAGCCCCGCCTCGATAAAGACCCAGCCATAGAGCAGGAGGAGCCGGTAGACGACGAGCATGCCTTAGAGCAACTGTCCCAACAGGACAACCCGGATAGAGAAACCGAACATCCCTCCCCCGGCGAAAATGGCATTCCGGACGACCCTACGCCGGACAAGCCCACGAAGCAGAAGAACCTCCACAAACGGCTCGTTGCAACCGCACGCAGCCTGAAAAAGCAGAAGCGGAAGCTAAAAACTGCGGAAGATGCACTCAGGATCAGATGGAGTAAAGTAATCGATACTGCAGACAAATACGGCGACAGTCGCCACACTAAAAGCTATCCGAAGAGAAAGCTACTGCCTGAATTCGACGAGGAGGCCTTAGAGCCCTCGCATTCCAAAAGTGAGAAAGCCACACGGTCGGATAGACGACCCCATGGCCAGCATAAAGCGGCAAGCAGCGCCGCACTTAAGCCGGCATGCGACCCACTTAAGGATTCGCATCATGGCCCAGCCAGGTCCATTTACGGGCCAAGAAAGCAAGCTCCCGTAAGCAATGCAATAAAGCCATTATCAGAATCCGGCACACCCAAATACAGGGGTGCCGCACACCCCCTATGTTTCACCATGAGGTCCTGGATTATGAATTTCCAGCGGGATTCAAACCCGTAAACATAGAGGCATATGATGGAACAACAGACCCTGGAGTCTGGATCGAGGATTATATCCTCCACATACATATGGCTAGAGGAGATGACCTCCACGCCATAAAATACTTACCCCTCAAGCTTAAAGGGCCAGCCCAGCATTGGCTCAAAAGCCTTCCTGAAAACACAATCGGAAGTTGGGAAGAGCTCGAGGACGCTTTCTGAGCAAATTTTCAAGGGACCTATGTCCGCCCTCTGGATGCAGACGATCTTAGTCACATAACTCAACAGCCCGGAGAGTCAGCTCGGCAATTCTGGAATAGATTTCTTACTAAAAAGAATCAGATAGTCGACTGTCCGGACGCTGAAGCCTTAGCGGCTTTCAGGCATAATGTCCGAGACGAATGGCTCGCCAGACACCTCGGCCAAGAAAAGCCAAGAACAATGGCCGCACTAACAAGCCTCATGACCCGCTTTTGCGCAGGAGAGGACAACTGGTTGGCAAGATGCAGCACCAGTGACCCAAGTACATCCGAAACTAGGGATGGAAACGGAAAACCGCGACGCAATAAGGACCATCGTCGGACTAAGGAAAAAAGTCCGAAGAGCACGGCAGTCAACGCCGGATTCAAAATCTCACGACAGAATCAGAAAAAGCCGCCCCTCCAAGATAACAGGGACGACCTATCCAACCTAAACAAAATCTTGGATAGGATATGTCAAATACACAGCACTCCCGAAAAGCCTGCTAACCATACCCACAGAGATTTTTTGGTTTTCAAACAATCCGGCAGACTCAACGCCGAACACAAGGGGCTTGACACACCAAGCGAAGACGAGGACGAACCCCAAAAGCAGAGTACCAGGAAACAAAAGAATTTCCCACAAGAAGTAAAAACAGTAAACTTACTCCACATAACAAAACGTGCGGCACCCATAAAGGTACGCGCCCCACGGCCTATCCCAAAGGAATCCCACCACTGGTTGTCAAAACCAATATCTTCGATCATCTGGATTATTCTAGAAGTGTTAGAAACCCAGGCTGGACTGCCATGGTACTCGATCCAATAATTGGCGGACTCCAGTTTTCAAATGTCCTTATGGACGGTGGCAGCGGACTCAACCTGATATATCAGGACTCAATCCACCACATGGGGATCGAACCAAAAAGAATTCGCCACAGCAAAACCTCCTTTCAAGGAGTAACGCCAGGTCCGGACACCCATTGCATGGGTTTTCTCCGGCTCGAGGTTATTTTCGGCTCTGCCGATAACTTCCATCGCGAAAAGCTGACTTTCCACATCGTCCCATTCTCAAGTCGCTATCAAGCACTACTGGGACGCGAAGCTTTCGCCCGCTTTAACGCAATACCGCATTATGCATCTCTTACGCTTAAGATGCCCGGTCCACGCGGCATCATCTCCTTAATGGGGAAGCAGTGAGAACACCTCCCCCAAGCGGAGGATTGTGCGGCCGCTTTAACAGCCCCACAATACAATGGCTTCACCAGCCAGAACATCGGAACAGGTCATTAAGACCAGGACACGGATAGACGAGTCCGACACAAAAGTATCGTTGATAAAGGCTTAGTGGCCATATACCCCTGCACTAGGGGCTTCACACGTATAAAATAAGAGACAATAAAGCTCAATTTTTCATATTTTACTTTACACTTTGTTTATTTCGTATAACTTTTGTTCGGCACGCCCCTTTTTCAACTTAGTTGCTCTCTTTTTACAGATGAACGTCGTGCTGCGCCCGTCCAGGATACGGCACAATGGAGACACAGGCGCGGACGTGCAGTAGGGACCCGTTCCAAGGATTCTTTTCAGATTAAGACCCTGCGTAAACCTTTTTTACTGTCTCTTGTTGATACACATCCCCTAGTTCTATGACCAAGGAGGAGGCTGGCGTCTTGGCATGTGGCCACGTCAGAATTCTTGCGCGTACCTGGACACTAGGGGCTTATACCTCAGAGCGTTACCTCGCCCGCTCTCATAAAGACCGAATACCTGAGGGAGTGTTCGGCGTCGCGAGTTTGGCCTTATATGCATCAGCTCCGAGTCATGATTTTGGTCAAATGTTGGGTTTCCCGGCTCCTGTGTTCAGCCGCCTTACGTTCCGCTCTATCGGCTAAGGCGGCACCAAGAGAACTACTACGATTGTGCCTTGGTTCGGCCAGGCGAGCACCTCAGTAGAGAAAGCCGAAAACCGACTGTCATGATATGGCATGAGACTGGTCAACCACTCGATGACTCTCCGGAATCTGTAGGATTCCTCCGCATTAACGAAGGGCCGTTTCCCGGCCAGGCACATACGCGCCCCGAATTCGGGCGAGCGCAGTCGCCACCAGGGGCTACCTAAATAGTCCCATTGTCAAGCTCCTATGACTAAGTGAAAGTGTTAAAGCATTATAGTCCGGTTGCCTAGCTCGCTGCGCTATCACCTCCTTTGTAGGACCAAGACGTTGGATTAAGTATGAAAATGCGCCTTCTGCGAGCACCCCCGCACTATGTGCGTGGGGGCTGAAGCCAACGACTGCAATCTTTCAGATTTTGTATATATATCTTAAAACGGCCGCACATGAGGTGTTCCAAATACTTGAAGGCACAAGTATAAAAGGCTACTAAAATTCATCAAAATATTGCTTTATAATTACATATGCTATCAGAACATAGCATCCTTCGAGCACTGCGTCTCTATTACACGAGCGCCTTCAAGGACTTCCTGAAAATAGTGCTCGCAGGGTACTCGGCTTTTGTCCGAATCTCGGGATGCAACAACGGTGGTCTCCATCTCTGCCCAGTATGTCTTGACACGGGCAAGAGCCATCCGTGCGCCCTCTATGCATGCTTTCCTCTTCATCACATTGATACGTGGCACCGCGTCAAGGAAATGCTGCACCAAGCTGAAATAACTCTTCGGCTCCGATCTCCCCGGCCACAGATGACCCATGACGTACTTCATGGCGAGTCCGGACAATCTATTCAGTTCGGCCCATTGAGCCAGACGATCGTCCACTGCTAGTGGACGCTCTGGATTCTGGAACTGCGACCAGAAAATCCTTTCCACTTCGCGATCTTCTTGATCTCGAAAGTATTCGGTCGCATCAGTAGCACTCGCTGCCAAATCCAGATAGGTGTCCTCCGCACTCCACATCCGATCTAACAGAGCAAACTTCGGATCGCAAAACTTCCTCCGCAGCATAAAGGGCTTTCCAGCCGCAATCTGTCCGGCCTGACGCATCTCCTCCTTCGCAGCTCTCATCGCAGTGCGAGCGTCCTTGGCATCAGCAACGGCCTTCTGTAAGTCCGTCTGTCTCGCCCGGTCTTCTTTCTCAAGAAGCATGCAACGGTCAGCAGCACTTTTAACTTCACGGCCATCACGGCCATCTCCTTCTTGCTTCGGTAGTGAGGAGCCTGTTCGGCTCTCAGCTCTTCAAGGGCCTTCTCGGCAGCCGCATCACTTTTCCTGGCTTGTTCCTTAGCTCGGGCAAGTTCCGCCCGAAGACTCTCCACGACGGCCGCACCATCTGCGTCAAGCACACACATTATAAGATACTGGCATAAAGCTCCTCTTACCAGATGCCGCCCGAGGAATTGCATACCTTGAGCCTCATCAAGCCGCTCGTTGACGAGCGCGATGTCGGCATCTGCCATGTCAAGTTGCCGCTTTAGTTCGGCAAAATCATCATTTTGGATCGATTCCGGACACTTCGCCACCTGTATACAAAGGCGACATTTTAGACCTGAGATTATGATCCTCTGCGCGCCGTCAATTTTGACAACGCACAGAGTCTCAGGGGCTACTATCTACACAGGGCGCATCTTGTTTATGCGCAACTGACAAAGAAGTACATTATCAAACGTACCTCAAAACCCGTCAGCAAACTTCTGACGGCCTCATCCAATCCGCTTTCCACGGACGAAAACCTTCCAATCACCGTACCCATCAATGCATGGTGCTCCTCTGAGATAGAAGCTCACCCCATCAGAATCATCAGGTCCTCCGACCGCGCATCGGACGGTGCCAGACTCGTCCTATGACCTCCATCGAAGGCCGGACGTGGAGAACCATGGGGGGACATATGGCTACCTTCCACCCCTGCCGGATTCGGAGAAACCCTCCACGACGACACCTCAGGGTCGCCCGCCTCGCCAGGCGGTATGGCAGGGGGAGGCGTTCCACTCTCCATCATCTCCGGAAGAAGATCCCCCAAAGACGAGCTCTGCTGAGAAGGGCTGAGGTCCGAGCTACAAAGTAAAATTTCGGTTAATCTTCTCAGATAAAAAGCAAAGATTTCTCTCATCCCTCTAAAGGAAAATCTTTCTCTACTTACGGCTCACTGGAGGGCTGATCCCTTTGAGGGCGTAGTTCGGCCGAGGATCTCCCCGGCGTCGGACCCTCTGACGAGGACTTTTTCCCCCGCTTTGAGGCCATGGTCTCCGGTTCGTCAGAGGCGGCCCTCTTCTTCCCCTTAGGAGAGGAATTGTCGGTTCTTCCCTTCGGAGGAGCCTCCTTCGAGGAGGCCATAATTTCCTTGTCCTCCCCTCACTTCCCTCCAAAGGCACGATCTTCAACATCCTGACTAGCACGGGATCCGGCCTGGTCTCAGGAAGGGGAGCCGGACACCTGATCAGCTTTGCCTTCGCTATCCACTCCTGTTTAAAAGGACAGCTCTTTTATGGGCGAATTTATGACAATTTTACGGATAGCGAGTCCGGGCACAAGGTTACTTACTTGAGTATCCGGGCGATTGCAGCTTAAACCTGCGTTCTCGGTCAAATCCGGACACATTGCTTGTGATCTGAAGAACATTTTATACATCTCCACGGGCGTTGCGCCCATAAAATGCTGGAGAGCTCGTGGTCCCTCCGGACTAAACTCCCACAGACGATGGGAGCGACGTTTACCGGGCAGTGTTCGGCGAATTAGCATGACCTGCGTCACCTTGACCAGGTTGAGGTCTCTTTCTAAGAGATCCCTAATGCGGCCCTGCAACAAGGGCACGTCTTTGGATAACCCCCAATCTAATCCTTTGTTGACCCATGACGCTAGCCGTGGTGGGGGACCCGAGCGAAAGGCAGGAGGCGCCACCCACTTGGCGCTCCTGGGAGCGGTGATATAGAACCACTCTCGTTGCCACAAGCCGAGCTCCTCTTGAAAGGAGCCCTCGGGCCATGGAGCATCAGCATTCTTACTTATGACAGCGCCTCCGCACTCTGCGTGTTGTCCCTCGATCATCTTCGGCTCCACTCCAAAAGTCTTGAGCCATAATCCGAAGTGAGGAGTAACACGGAGGAACGCTTCGCACACAACAATGAATGGGGAAATGTGGAGGATGGACTCCGGAGCTAAGTCATGAAATTCCAGCCCATAATAGAACATTAGCCCCCTCACAAAGGGATCCATCGGGAAGCCTAACCCCCAAAGGAAGTGAGACATGAACACTACGCTCTCACCGGGCTAGGGACTGGGAATAGCCTGCCTTTGAGCAGGCAACCTATGCAAAATTTCGGCGGTCAAGAACTTAGCCTCTCTCAGCTTTAGCACGTCCTCCTCCGTGACGGAGGAGGGCATCCATCGGCCTTGAAGGTCGGAACCGGACATTGTCGAAGGTCCGAAGCGCCTGGAATCTGGAGCCTAGGGTGTTGGAACTCGAGGCGACGGGTGAACTTGTTTTGAGATTTGAGAAAAGGAGTAAGGCCTTGGTCTCTTTATAAGAGGTTGAATACCAGGAGCCCTCCCCGTAACCGTTTGGGACTCGCCTTTAATCGAGAAGACATGCTAACGGGCACGATTGGGTTACCCACGTCCGTATTGGTGAGAATCCCGTAAATAAAGGGGACACGATCTCTGCTTTGACAAGACGTGCCAAGGAAACCGCCTCGCAAAACACGCTGAGGTGGAAAAGTGAAAACGATTCGAATAAAGGCTTGGCCGTAGTGTGATGTCACGCTGCGGAATACGTCAGCAGATTAGATTTGTGTTAATATTATTCTCTCTTTGGCAATACGTGGAAACTTATTTTGCAGAGCCGGACACTACTCTTGGTGTTTACAAACTTTTATGAAGGACTTGGAGGAGGAACCCGCCTTGCAATGCCGAAGAAAATCTATGCGCCGGACTCGTCATCATTGAAGCTTGGTTCAGGGGCTACTGAGGGAGTCCTGGATTAGGGGGTGTCCGGATGGCCGGACTATACCTTCAGCTGGACTCTAGGACTATGAAGATACAAGATTGAAGACTTCGTCCCGTCTCCGGATGGGACTTTCCTTGGCGTGGAAGGCAAGCTTGGCGATGCGGATATTCCAGATCTCCTACCATTGTAACCGACTTTGTGTAACCCTAACCCTCTCCGGTGTCTATATAAACCGGAGGGTTTTAGTCCGTAGGACAACTTCATCATACAACAATCATACCATAGGCTAGCTTCTAGGGTTTAGCCTCCTTGATCTCGTGGTAGATCTACTCTTGTACTACCCATATCATCAATATTAATCAAGCAGGACGTAGGGTTTTACCTCTATCAAGAGGGCCCGAACCTGGGTAAAACATCGTGTTCCTTGCCTCCTGTTACCATCCGGCCTAGACGCACAGTTCGGGACCCCCTACCCGAGATCCGCCGGTTTTGACACCGACACGGACCCCTTTGGAATATATCCAGTTGCTGCAAAAGAATGAACTATTAGCATGTGACAAGCAAAATAAATAACAACCAGAATAAGCATGTGACAAGCAAAATAATGAACCACTTACTCTTTTCCCGTGGGCTCAATGAGCCACTTCTGCTCCTCAGTAGCAGGAACCTACTTTGGTAGCGTTGCGTTGCCACGCAGCCACACCTTGTAGTCAACCCCCTTCCCATCACCACCATCATCCTCGCCACCACCCTCCTCCTCGCCTGCCTCCCCCTCCCCAACCTCCTCCTCCTCCTCGCCTGCCTCCTCCTCCACCTCCTCCTCCTCCTCCCTAGAGTGTACCTCACTAGAGAAGGGTACCTCACTAGAGGAGGGCCTCGAAGACAACACCCCTAAGTCGGTGAGGGTGCGCTCTTTCTGGCCGTGACCCCCTGTAGTGGCTCTTCCCCCAGCACCTCGTCCTCTAGAGGCTCTCCCCCCGCCCCCTCCTCCTCTAGGGGCACCTCTCCCTCGACCTCCCTGTGAGGAGTCATCGTCAAGTAGACGAGGGGGAGGATTACGTGCTCGACCACTCCGACTAGGCAGGCCGACGACCTTGCGTAGGAAACCCACGCCGTCGGCCTTCCCCTTGCCCATGTTCCACGAACCTACATTGAAATGAGAAAAAGCAATTGGTAAATTAATGAAATGAAGGAAAAGGCATGATAATAAACACATTAATAAAAATGCATAACGTACATCTGCTAGAACCCATATGAATCATCATTGTTGTAACCTCTTTCTCGGTCCGTCTCATCATCACTATCAATCATATCATCTTCGTTATCCGATGGAGGTGGAGGCTCTTCCTCATCGTTAGCGTCTTCGTTTAACTTTTCTAGCATAAGTATGTCATTTTCATTGACAATGGTCTCACCATCATTCCGTGCATCGTCGATGTTTGGGTCCACATCATCATCACCCAATGGTCTAGCGTCATCGTTTCTAACCACATCATCATCATCATCAGGTTGCTCTTGATAGAACACTCCCTCGTATGTCATGGGGTTAATGTTGTAGTAATCGTCTTCATTCGGGTCTGGTAGCTTACCATGTGGCGACACCTTGAACACAACTTCCCAACCTTTTAGATACACTTTCTGGCATGGGTAAGGCAGATAATATACTTGTGTAGCTTGGGTAAGGCAGATAATATGCAATTAGTTGCAAGATGGCATCCAACTGAGATATTTTCGCACCCGCATAAAGAGGTTTCTTCGACGAGGCCAAGACCTCCAAGAAGGCCTTTGCGGTTGCCTCCGGCTCCTCCGGTTCATTCTCTGAAGGTGTCGCATTTGCCGTTTCTGCAACAATGACATCATCTAGCATGTCCCTGACCCCGTCGTCCTCATATCCATCGATGCGTTGTCGCATCACCTCCTCTCTACCACGGTCCTGCTCGGCTATGTTTATCGGTGGCATGTCAAAGTTTGGCATATATCCGTGCATGCGAAGGTGCTCACTCATGTCCGTCTGATTTCTACGGTGACGTCTGGCACATCTCGCACAGGGGCATGGTGGGATAATTCTCATTGGACGACAGAATATCTCCTTCAAATACACATCGGTTTTCGCGATCCACTCTGATGTTACTCGATTCCGATGGATAAAACCACTGTACATCCACTGATTATCTGCCATCCTCTGCTTTTTTGCAAGCCACACAACATAATTAAGGATTCACTTAAATTAATCACATCAAATTTTCAGTATCTACCGCGTTGAATCCACCTACATCTCTAATAGGTAAAGATGGGTCCTAATCCCACCCGAGGATGTGTAGATTGAGTACGTTCTCCATTCTACCCTGTTCCGAGACAAAATTTTGGCAGCACCTCCCCGCTGTTCTCCGGATACACGTCTCGGAAAATAGCCGAGAGAATGTGCTCTGGAGAACAATGGGGAGGCGCCGCCGAAATCCTTTTTCAGAACGGGGTAGAACATGGAGAACATACCCAATCTACACATCCTCGGGGTGTCCATGGAAAACGCTGGACAATCCGAAAGAGCTGCGGTGATAAATATGCAATTGAATGCATATTTATCGATGCAACCCTTCCGGACGGGAGATGCCTAGGTTACGCCACTTGACTTGAGAATGAAATCTAGTGATATGAAAAAATGGAGGAGATGGACTTGTAGCTCACCCTCGGTTGTAGAGGAAGTAGTCGAACAGCAGAGGGATGCTCAGGGGGACCAACGCGTCAGACAACGGTCACTCCGATGAATGCAACACCACAAAGCCTGCAAATTCCATCACGACAAATAATTAGAACATCACAACTCATAGAGCATATTTAAAACATTTAAACATGCATTCACTTATTTTTGCATCATGTAGGCAAAAAAACTATAGGGACTCATCATCTATTCGTCACATATTCATCATCATCATCTATCCATCTATATATCATGATATAGTATCCACTCATCTATCCATCTATATATCAACAACAATTTTTTTCTCAACTAACCTATCAACAAAAATTTTATATCTTATAATCCATCTATCTAACTATTTATATATCTAACTAATCTATCCATCTAAACCCTGAACTAACTAACCTAACATAGTAGCAGGAAGCAGCAACCAGCGGCAGCAAGCAGCAGCGGTGGCAGCAAGCAGCAAGCGGCAGCGGTAGCAGCAAAGCAGCAGCAGGGGGCTCACCGGTGAAGCAGAGGCGGGGCGGCGACGAGGTCGGGGTGGAGAAGGGCGCCGACGGGCGGGGCAGTGGCGTCGCCCGCCGGCGCAGTCGGGGACGGGGCGGCCGCAGCCGGGGATGGGCCGCCGGGGACGGGCCGGCCCGGCGGCGTCGACGGCGGTCTTGGGGCGGCGCGGGCACTAGGGGCGGTGCGGCGGTGGTGGGGGAGGGGATGGCGGGCGGGCGCCTTGGGGGTGGGGATGGGGGTGGGGTGATCGATAGGGCGGCGAGGGTGGGGCAGCGGCGAGGGTCAATAGGGCCGGCCGGCGCGGGTGGGGATCGGGGTCGGGCGGGGAGATGGTGCGGGGGGAAATGGAGGGGGTGGTTGCGGCTGTGGATAAGGTCAGCCTATGCAGACGGCTTAGCCGTCGGCATAGATGGACATGCCACGTGTCAATCTATGCCGACGGCTAAGCCGTCGGCATAAGTACTTTACATATTTTTTTATTATGGCATATTTTTTATTTTTTTATTACGGCATATTTGTGAGCTCCGGTATTCATTAGACTTGTGCTAAGAACATGGACAATTATGGTGAAACGTTCAGTTACCGGCCCGGTGCCCGGGTGTAAGCTGTGGTGGCCATTCCCCCCCTCCGAGACATGGCGGCAGCGACGCCCGTGAGGGGGGGCACACCCCGAAGCCGTGTGTCGGGTGCCTGAGCGTGCCCTAGGGAGGTAGCAATGCCGCCGGAGCGTCGCACCGGGACCTCATACATGCGGGGTCGCACCGGGCCCTCATACACGTATCCACCCGGTTGTGTAAGGTCAGCCCATAGGAACACTTTGGAGCAACATCCGCCACAACACTTCCAGACTTGTGAGAGGCCGCCTACGCAAGATTTGGCCCCGCTTATTCAACCCCGCATGTATGAGGGCCCGGTGCGACGCTTCGGTGGCATTGCTACCCCCAGGGCCCCCGTCCCGCCTAACCTTGTAGCGTTTGACCACGGGATCTAGCCCTTTGACTTTGCACGGACGGGCTTTGACCAGTGGACCTCCCCACCCGGTTGTGTTAGGTCAGCCCATAGGAACACTTTGGAGCAACATCCGGGCCAGACCCACAGCAAGATCCCCTCCGTGTAGACCCGACGCGTCCATTTCCCCCCTCCAGGTGCCGGCGGCGGCGCCGTCCGTGAGGGGGGCACACCCCGGACACGCGTGCCGGGCGTTTGCAACCGCCACAACACTTCCAGACTTGTGAGAGGCCGCCTACGCAAGATTTGGCGGCATGCTAGCCCCCGGAGGCCGCCGGCCACAGCCGTAGACGCGCGAAGGGCAATCCGCGTAGAGGGAATTTTTCGGATACTTCTCCATCACCAAAAATTATGAAAAAATACCATCGTTCCTATAGCACATGTGCCCACGTCGTGCAAAAAAACTCATGATTTTATCGCGCTCCGAGTATTTAGTAATATTGACGCCGCATCGTTACCGCAGAACGTCTACTACCGTGTCATCGCCGTCCGTGAGGGGGGGCCACGCCCCGGAGACGCGTCCCGCCTCTTCGGACATGCCACCACACCACCCCGCATGTATGAGGGCCCGGTGCGACGCTCCGGTGGCATTGCTACCCCCAGTGCCCCCGTCCCGCCTAACCCTGTAGCGTTTGACCACGGGATCTAGCCCTTTGACTTTGCACGGACGGGCTTTGACCAGTGGACCTCCCCACCCGGTTGTGTTAGGTCAGCCCATAGGAACACTTTGGAGCAACATCCGGGCCAGACCCACAGCAAGATCCCCTCCGTGTAGACCCGACGCGTCCGTTTCCCCCCTCCAGGTGCCGGCGGCGGCGCCGTCCGTGAGGGGCACACCCCGGACGCGTGCCGGGCGTTTGCAAACCGCCACAACACTTCCAGACTTGTGAGAGGCCGCCTACGCAAGATTTGGCGGCATGCTAGCCCCCGGAGGCCGCCGGCCACAGCCATAGACGCATGAAGGGCAATCCGCGTAGAGGGAATTTTTCGGATACTTCTCCATCACCAAAAATTATGAAAAAATACCATCGTTCCTATAGCACATGTGCCCACGTCATGCAAAAAAACTCATGATTTTATCGCGCTCCGAGTATTTAGTAATATTGACGCCGCATCGTTACCGCAGAACGTCTACTACCGTGTCATCGCCGTCCGTGAGGGAGGGCCACGCCCGGAGACGCGTCCCGCCTCTTCGGACATGCCACCACACCACCCCGCATGTATGAGGGCCCGGTGCGACGCTCCGGTGGCATTGCTACCCCAGTGCCCCCGTCCCGCCTAACCATGTAGCGCTTGACCACGCGATCTAGCCCTTTGACTTTGCACGGACGGGCTTTGACCAGTGGACATCCCCACCCGGTTGTGTTAGGTCAGCCCATAGGAACACTTTGGAGCAACATCCGGGCTAAACCCACAGCAAGATCCCCTCCGTGTAGACCCGACGCGTCCGTTTCCCCCCTCCAGGTGCCGGCGGCAGCGCCGTCCGTGAGGGGGGGCACGCCCCGGACACGCGTGCCGGACGTTTGCAACCGCCACAACACTTCCAGACTTGTGAGAGGCCGCCTACGCAAGATTTGGCGGCATGCTAGCCCCCGGAGGCCGCCGGCCACAGCCATAGACGCATGAAGGGCAATCCGCGTAGAGGGAATTTTTCGGATACTTCTCCATCACCAAAAATTATGAAAAAATACCATCGTTCCTATAGCACATGTGCCCATCGTTCCTATGCCGACGGCTATGCCATAGGCATACCTCTGCCACAGATATGCCGACGGCCGCCGTTACCGCCCGTCGGCGTAGGGTCAACGCCGTCAAATGGTCAGCGCTGACCGGGCAGGGGGGCCCGAACTATGCCGACGGCCTGTCCTATGCCGACGGGCCCCGTAGGCGTATCTCGGGCGGTCCCGATGGCCTCGTCTATGCCGACGGCCCCGTCGGCATAGATGGATGTATGCCGACGGCTATTCTACGCCTACGGCCTATCCTTGGCCGTCGGCATAGGTCCATAGATGCCGACGGGGGCCGTCGGCATAGATTTGGCCGTCGACAACCCCAGTTTTTCTGGTAGTGCGTGTGGGAGAAATCTTGCGAAGGCATTGTTGTCCAATTGCCAGATGGACGGAAGAGATGGGCCGTTGTCCGACTACAATCATCATTTTGATATGTAGTACCTCGTAGAAATCCCAACTACGCCCGAAACAGTGCACATTCGTCTCTAACAGGGCCGGTCCTAACTTTTCGGAGGCCGGGGCGAATGCAAAAGGTGGGCCTAATATAGTGAAAAAAATAAATTATATCGATACAAAGCATAATCAGCGCAAAAAAAAGAAAACAAAGCACATCATTTTTTCGGCCTAAAAGCATCTCTTTTTCATTACCTAATAAAATATATTGGATCTAACTTATCTGCTAGCATTTTCTTTCTTCTTTTCTCAAAATTATGTTTTTAGGCAACATTTTACAAGAAAGGAGTGGAAATACCTGAATTTGTCGAATGAAAAATAGAAGAAATTCAACTATATATCCAACCCAAGCATATCAGATCTTCCTAGGGTCCCCGTATCCTCAAATAAGCAACATGTACAGATATAGAAGACCTGTCGGTGAATCGCTAGAAAACCAAAAAAACAGTACAAAGATCAAGCGGAAAAAGACTCTAAAATTACAAGAACTTTGTAGGCTTTTGACCCAAGAAGCTGTCCTGTTGCAACTTGCAAAGTGACCGTGCTTATGAAGTGTTGCCTTTGCGTGCTGCCGTCCGTTACATAAGAATACTTAGGCTAGTCATAGTGGGAGTAACTTAGTTAGTAACATAGCGCACTTCAAAAAAAATTTGCTTATGTGGCATGTAGTTAATGAGAAGTGGTAACATAATATGTTACTGTAACATAGCGCTTCCCAATACAAGATGAGTCTACAAACTAATAAATGTAGTCCTCTATGACACTACTACTATGTTACTTTGCACTATAAAGATAGTAATTTAGACTAGTGTCATATGCATGACACTAGTATAAGTTACTCCCCACTATGACCAGCCTTATAGGCAAACCCATAGGGGAGTGAGATGGTGAAACTCAAAGTAGGTCAAAGAAATCAGCTACAGCAGTAATGTCCATTAATTTGCTAGACATGCTGGGTGCTTCGGGAGTAGGAGCAGAACAGGGAACGAGCATACCGAGGGAGAAGAAACGACGACGGTTGGTGTTACAAGATGGATCGATTAAATCGAAATTGGGATAGTGCCTTTCAGAATTCACGTAACCTGCTGCTTTTTTTAATAGAACATAACCTGCTAATTGGGCTTCAGGCTTTACGGCGCTTTTTGTTTGGCAGGCGGCAGTGTAGTAGTATAGTACATACTCTGGGTCGGGGCCCCCCATCAGGCTGGGCCCTAGGGCGTCGCCCTTCTTGCCCCTACCCAGGACTCTCTAAATACGATGATGAAATGCATCAGCCTCCGTACGTACAATGCTGTTGCAATGTTGCTCCATCGATCGCAGAGCAGAGCTTTCGATGATGCCGATGCTGGAGAATCCCTGCATTCCGATAAGCTTATGTGCTGTGCCAATTTACATGGCCAGCAGGCATCAGACGCCGGAGGCCTGAGAAGCTCTCTGTCTGTGTACGTCTGAAAAATAAATGATTCAGTCCCATGCAGTGTCAAAAACATTCTTATATTATAGGACGGAGGGAGTATTTTTCAGTCAGATGGCTGCTGCTAAGTAACTGCTGTTGTTCTTCCTCTGTAACCAGGAAGTGATGATATGATGAGTGTGGGTAAACATGATGACCGCATGCATGCATCGTTTACCACAGATAAACTAGCCTACAAATGAGAGGTAATTAATCTGACACGGCGCATCAACATCAAACTGGACTAGTAGTGCATCAAGCTCTCTATATAGTGCAGGGAAGCAGTTGCTGCGTATCAACAAATACAAACAAGAGATTATTTCCACGCATAAGGAGATGAGATACTCGCCAGCGTGCACGCACATGTAAAAATTAAAGAAGCGGAAAATAGCAGTGCCTTTGGGGCTTTGGGCACTAATGACACATCAACAAGACAATCATGAAGATCCAAGGAAGAAAAAACTATCATCTGAACAGCATATCACAATGAACAAAAAAGACAGAACTTCCACTGGTAAGCTCTACAGCAACTAATATTACGGCATAGGGCGACCGTTTTACTGGCATGCCCATTGTAGAGATGAACTGGTAGTTACCAACAGCTCTAGTGTATTAAGCTCTGCAAAATACCACAGCTGCAAATCGGAGTCGAACGACAGACTGGCAATACGGACACACGGGATATCCACGTTGTAAATAAAGAGCAATAGTTTCACACTTTATTCAACTGGTCTATCTGGTAGATCACATGCTCAACAACACCAAGTTATAATATCATGGAGATTGAGGAAAATAAACAGCACCGCAATTCATGAATCTTAGGGTAGCTATATCTTAATTACCTCAACAAGGTAGATACTCTTTCAAATGACTCTGATCACACCAAATCCACTCTTTCAAACAAGCATGCTGCAGAATTCAACACGGGGCGGGCATCCATGGAGTAATCTGGCATCCATACTATACTACAGAGTACAGACATTGTAATTTTGCAGCTCTAACAGCACACAAACAGACTGGTAGGTAAGGTAATAAAACAATACATGACACTATCTCCATGTATAGCAGATGGAGATAGGTAATGAACAATACAGACAAGCATGAAACAATCCGGGGAAAGCTAAGGATATGAACGGCAGATGGGTAGCAATACAGACACACAGGATTATCACCATGTACAAAACAACACGGAGATAATGACTTCTCAGGTTATTCAGCTGGTTGTATTTCTTGAGGTCGAGAGGTAGATGCCCCAGCAGCAGCAGCTTCATGAGGCCTCCGGCGTCTCAAGGGTGGTGGGTCCTCGCTCCCAGGTACCTTGTATATCACATATTCACATAGTTAAAATATATCTCCAAACCTGGCATCCTTGAAGAACAATAACACTATAATACCATGAGTGACGAGACGATATATAGACGGAATATCACAATTAATGAACGAATAATAAAAGAACTTCCATGAATAAGAAAATAAGCAATAAAGATGGAATGCAGAGTGGAAATTGTCTTCATAACATCATAAGCATCATTTCTCAAACAATGGCTGCTGGTGCTAACCTGGGAAGTCAATGGAGTGACCCTGCATTTCCTCCACTTGAAAGTTCCGTCCTCTGCAACCTCTCCGGTAAGGTCTCCATCCCCATGTGCGACAACAGGAGACAGATATACGTGAGCAGCTCCCCACCAGTGCCCAAACTCTTGGCATGTAGGTACCCTCGGCACCTACTAGCCGAGAAGCAGAGCATCTCCACCCACACGCCTTCGATCACCTCCCACATCTTCTCATCACGCATTTGTAGCAGCCCATTGGCAAGATTCCATGCATCATGGACAAAACCTTCTTGTGTAGTTGCATCTGTCTCCGCATCCAGTGGCAAGTCCGTATGTTCAACAACTTGTTCTCTGTTTTCTGTGGGCTGTACCTTCGCGATTATTCTCTGTGTAAATCCTCTTTCGATTTCCTTGAGCGATGGCCTTTTGACTGTGAAGAAGTTGCAGAATGGTTTATTGCACTTGAGGATCTCCATGAGCGAAGGCTTGCCGCCCTTGACAATTTTCTTGAGCGATGGATTGTCATCCTTGAGGATCTTCTTTAGCTCAGAATTGGCAGCTGTGAACAGATTTCGCCTAGTGCCTGGCAGTAGCATCTCAGGGTTGACAAACAGTAGGTACATCATGTAGTTGGAGATTTCTCTGCACTGGACGGCTCTTTTGTGATGAGGAGATCTTTCACACCAAACAGCACACCCATGACCCTCACCGGAAGCATCTTGAATACACTGAGCAGTGGCACATTGGTGATCTGCTGATGCGCCCATGTAGTAGAAGCAGAAATCCGTTGCGATGTGCCAGAGAAGAACACTCTCGTCGAATGGCTTCCTTAAGCTGCAACTGAGATCTTTGCCGCAATTGTTGGACTGAAGAGTCCATTGCCCCCTGCGATCGTTGAACTTCCAGTAGCTGTCAGTATCTTTTATTTGATCTTCCCACCCCATCTTCACATACTTAAGAACCAGATCTAGAATTGCAAAGGATAACTTGCAGGGCTTCATGGACCAATGTTGGTCAAGAAAGTCTTTACAGTTAAAGAAATTAACGATGCACATCTTCCTGGAGTGCCTTCTGTTACGAGCAAAGAATCCTACCAGATTAAATTGGCCTATGAGGCTATCTTTGACATTGAGTATGGCATTGAGAAATACCTTTAGAAAAGTAAATTTCGCAAAGGCAAAGGAAGCACAGGAACAGTACTCTAGCACTGCAGTACAGCAGAACAAGGCATATGTAACCTTGACATCATTATCATCATAATCTTCTCTGTGACTCTTGTGGAATAGGCCTATGGCTGCCCATGGCAATAAACTAGCCGATAACCGTATGTACAGAGAAAGAAGTTCCAACCCGCTCGGGTCTTCCTCTTCTTTAAAACTGCCGAGTATCTTTGATTTTGTGTAGAGAAGATTGAAAATGCTGAACAATCTATTCTGCAATAAAATGTATGCTTGTTTTCCATCAAGCACCCAAAAGGATTTTAGGATCACAAGCCGATCAGGATACGGCGATGCAAAATCCACAAATATCCTGTAGGTCTCAGGGTCCCCATTATAGTCATTATCTCGCCTTCTCAATCTTGGCTCTCTTTGGATTAGGTGGGTTCTCCTTTTCTCCATTATTTGGTTTACGTGGCTTCCCATTTTTTCCTTTATTTGGTTTAGGCGACCTATCCATGTCCTTGAGGTCTGAGGATGATGATCGGGCTCAAGATCCACAGTGGCAGCCACTCCTTGTGTTTGAGTTCGATGGTTGGCCTCAAGGTCCACCACACTATCTTCTCCTTGTGATTGAGAAAGATAATTGTCAGCCCCATGGTCGACCGCATCACCTTCTTGTGCTTGACAACCAGGGTCGGTCTGGGCAAAAGCCCTTGCCTTTTGCACGTAGTCTTCAAGCGAATTGATCTCGCCTTCTCTGGTGGCAGTTCTCCTCGGAGCATGACCGGAAGAGCTTACTAGGCTATTAATGCTAGCACTCTTGAGAGCCCAGGGCTTCTCTATGCATTTGAGAATCCCAGGGACGAAGAACAAGATTGATGCCTGCAACAACCTCTTGTCGCCTCCTGGCCACGATTTGCAGAACATATAGATAGCTACAGTGACCTGGGACACGGCTGTGAGGATGTGCCGCGTCCACAGCTCATTGTCTTCGATATTGTAGGCGGTTATGAGGTCCTGCCCTCCGAGGTGCATCAGGAGAACTGGTGCCCACACCACCTCCAGGATGCTACTGTTGTTTGCAGAAGTACCACTACCATGATCCTGACTCCTTTGGCGGTTAAAGAGGGTGGCCAGGGCGTATATGGCGACAGCATCGCTGCCTTGGTATGCGAGCCATATGATGGATCTGTACCAGGAAGGAATAGCAAACTTACGCAAGGGAGCGGAGCAGAGCAGGAGGTACTGGATGAAGAGGCTGCTGAGGACGAGGATGCGCAGATGCCACTCCTCCCACCATTCCACAGCACCTGATATACCCATGACTGTGTCTAGCTCTCCCTCGCTCCCTCACAAGCACAAAGTGAGAGGCCGATTCATTTCGCACGTTGACCCAGTGTGTATATATGCACATGGTTAGCAGTAACCACTCCAGCATTATCTCCTTGTTGCCTACTGACTTTTCATATGGTAATCACACTTAGGATGGCTAGCTCAACCATATCTTTTGCTCTACTTTGCCCGGCCGTATTTTGTATTTTTGTTTGACCTGACCAAACCAAATTACTCGTTAAAAGCTTCAGACCTAGATGATCTGCATTGCTATAATCAAGCAGATCAAACCAGTTTATTCGAGCTGAAAAAGATGCATATTTTCAATTCGTTTTCAAAAAGGTGGAGCAATACTATGATATTGTTAATACTAGCAGTAGCGGGTGGATGAACTCGAATCGACGAACCTGCGGTAGGTAGATCCCCTAAACTGCCGCCCCTCTCTTCATTGCCGCACGCCATTTCCTTCCCCTCCCTCCTTGCTCCGTCCCCCGCTGCCGCCGTCTGCTACTCCAGCCGCCGCTGCCTATTATTGCTCCGCCCTTCACGCCGCTGCCGCCGCTCCGCACCATCCGGCCTTCCTTCTCCGCCGATCTGGAGAGATAGGAGTCCCGACTCTGCGGCTGCCGCTCCTCCCATCCGCTTGCTGCCTTCGGTGGGGGTCGACGGAGCCGGTGTCCGGCGGCTGGCGGCCTCACCGGTCCACAGCAGTGATTTAGGGCATCTTTCTACAAAAAACTGATTTGGGTAGGACAAGACGGAAAAGGAGGCCGTCGGAGACAGAAAAATTAGTAATTTTAGTTTAAAAAAATATTATTAGGAAAATATATCTTTTCCTTTTGCAGTAGGAAAAACAAATCCTTTTTTATTGCAATGGCCGAAAAATAAACCCTAGAGTGCAATTTATAGAAACATAAAATTATCAAAAACGCTTCTCTTTCAGCCGACTGATCTTCTGGAGCGCCTCCTTCTTTTGATTAAAAGACCTGCAACAATCCTATTCATAGGTAAGCTATTTTCAACTCAAACCATGTTGAGCAAGAGAAGGTTTGTTGTGCGGTGACGGCGACGAAAAAACAGAGGTCCCCGTCTACGTGCAGCGCCGCACCTCCATCTTCCTCACCAGATCTGGCAACCTACGGCACGACTCCCGTCAGCACCTTCTCATTGCCAGCACGTCCTCCCCTCTGTCTCCTTCCTCTCCTTCCATCCATGGCGCTGTCGACGACCCGACGGGGAGCTCAGGGGTTCTAGCGCGCCCTGCCAGCCTCCTCCAGGCGGGAGCAAGCTTCCGGTCATGGCCGACAATGCCCCGCACCCAACATCATGCTCTCGTAGTCATGTTCTCTCCATATCTATCCAGACGGGATCGATCCACCGACAATATATAGGGGCTCTTGTTGCAATGGTGCCGCCGTGTTCGCGGGCCGTGCGGATATCCTTTTTTTGCAATAGGGGTCCTGTTGCAAAGGTGTCTGCAATAGCACCTATGTCGCAAAGATTGAAGGAAAATGAAAGGTTCGGGAAAAGAAACTAGTTCGAAAAATATTTTTGCAACAAGGCTTCCGTTGCAGAGATCAGAGAAAAAAAGAGGAAGATTGCAACAAGGCCGTTGTTGCAGAGAGACGACCACAACACTGAGCTTGTTGCAAGATATGACGGTTATGTGTGCATCCATCCAACAGTCTAGGAGGTCGATCTTTCAAGGGCATAAACCGGTCGATGCGTAACATGACCCTCAATATTATTTCTATGGGCTCAATTCAAGATATCAAGATCATAGAGCCAATCTTCCACTTTCTCGGTATTTTGATTCTATAAGACAACAAACTATTGCTGTCGCATGAAGTAGCGAGTGTGTTGCCACTCTCTAGATCCAATTTCCGCTTCCCTCTGTCTCTAGCCTACGATTCAGCGCCATGGGCGCAGACGAAAGGTGATTGTTGTCTTTTTCTGGTCTATATATCTCTATAGTGATAACAACGCGTTGTCTTAGAATCAGATAAACGTCCTACGGCTGCAATTTGATATCAGTGGCATTTGGTTGGCTTTGCCAAGGAGCTTATGAGTTTTTGTCTTTGTCGGTCTTTTGACGATGAGTAGGTTTTTGTTGATGCCCTATGGCGTTGCTTTATGGGCATCATCTTCAATGGCCCCTTCTTTCCAAGCCTCCATGAACAAGGTCGTCGGTAGGTGTGGCAATGTTTGCATGGCCGTGTGCCTAGGTCGAAGTGGTTTCCCCATCGATGTGCATACTAGGATTGCCAATCTATATCACACATGGCGGATGTTCCGATGTTGTCCATCGCCAGCTAGAGCTAAGGTGACGCAACGATGATAAGTTCAACTATAGCTTTCGTGAGGGTTTTTAGTCCAGCGTCTTGGTTGGAATTTCTCCTTTGTAAGTATCTTTCATGTGTCTGTGGGTTTTGGTATATGCTCATTATCTAGTTATAACCAATGTACTATGTATCCGGTATACGCCATATTTACTGAAAACATTGAACACAATTATAAGTAAGTATTTTCAATACAAATTTGAAAATGCTGGGTTTATATTATGTAGACATATATTTGCAAATTAATTGTCAAGTACTTGTTTGACCTTTTTTGCGAGAAGTTATATGTTTGCATATTGACTTAACGAAACGAGACACACCTGTATTTTTGGTATGAAGGGACTGAATAAAAGCTGAATTGTTGCCCACAAGGACTCGAATTCAGATAGTGGTTGCACGTCCACTCTGCTCACTTTTTCACTTGTATTTTAGTAATTGGGAAGGTTAGTGAGAAAATTATCAGTGTGAAAAAAGTTGTGACTTGAGACACAATAGGTATGAAACTAGTGTTCTTCATATTCATCACATGCATCTATATGGAATTTTAAATAAATATATAAAGCGCTTACATCGATGTAAGCTTAATCATACAGTTATCATACTGGAGTACTTGCCATAAAGTACAGAGTAACTCGTGTCTTGGCCTCTTGACCTAGCCAGCCGCCGTCTCCAAAAAATTAGGGTACTCTGCCTCCCGCCGGCGCCGGCGCCGGTCCGTCCCGTCTCCGGTGGCTTTAGGGCTATGGAAGCCGAGTGGATTTCGCCCCTTGCCGGAGGAAGGGCTCTGTTTTTAGATCTTTTTTCGAATTTTGTTAGGGTTTATGTCCTGCTTAGGAAGGTGAGACGACGGCGGCTCCCTGAAGATGGAATAAAGGTATCCCCGCCTAGCCCCCTTCCAGTGATGTCTCTAGCATTATCGGTGGGCGTGTGGAGGTGTGTCTCTGGCAGATCTGTCTTTGGTGGATTTGCTCGGATTTGTTTGTCGTTCGTCTTCGTTCGTGTGTCTTCAGGTTGGATCATTTGATCTACACTCTTCATTTGCGGCGGTTGCTGTTCTGGTGTGTTGGTTCTATGGGGCCTTAGCACGACGACTTTCCGACTGTCTACTACAACAAGGTTTGCCCGGATCCGGCGAGGGAGAGGCGATGACAGCGGCTTGCCTTCCGCTCGCTTCAGTGCTTGTAGTCGTGGATAGGTGGTCCATGGATCTGGATGTAAATTTTTTTGTTATTTCTAGGGTTCGTTGTACTACCATGATTGAAGATGAATAGATTGGAAGTTTTCCCGAAAAATAATAATATAGATGAACGTGCGCTTGCAGGCGTGTTAGTTAACACACTTAGATGTAAGCGCACCAACCATCACGGTTCAAATCCTGGTGCTCGCATTTATTCCTGGATTTATTTTAGAATTTTCGGCGATGCGCATTCAATGGGAGGAGATGTTCCCGTCGACGACGAGGTGCCTACGGCAACTTTGTAAATCTCAAGATGATATGTCGGCTCAGTCTTTCGGAGGTGCTCATAGGGATAGAGTATGCGTGTGCGCGTTCATATGGGTGAGTGTATACGCGTGTATATGAGCGCATGTGTCTGTACTGATATTTTAAAAAAAATAACACACACAGGAGATGGACATTCTTTCTTTCTGCAGGAGTAGGTAATGACTACGTCGTTGCAGCTCTCCCAGACGCCTAATCAGGTTCTTTCTGCAGGACAACTAGTTGCCCCCAAGAGGAGGGACCAAAATCACCGTTTTGACAATAATGACGAGTTTCACATGAAATGACCCATGTCAGAAACTATTTCTTTTTTCGCGAATACGCAAGCTGCGTATCTTTATATTGATAGAAGGAGAAAGTAGCATGGGATTACAATGCATACTGGGCCATCTACACAGAGGCATGGTGCACAAGCGTCGGAGCAAACTAGAACAAGGGGCCTGCTCAGCCCTAGGTGCCTACGCTAGCAACTACTCTCCAGGGATGATGTTAAGCAGCCCTTTGGCGCCTGCCTTTGCCCATAGGCGCACCTCGTCTTTGATGGTGTCGGAGACCAGGGTGAGCAAAGGAGTGGCTCGGTCGAAAATGCACGCATTGCGGTGTTTCCAGAGCCACCACGCCGTGAGGATGATGAGGGAGGATAGGCCTTTTCACACAGGCGCCGGCGAGCAGTCGAGGCAGGAAGTCCACCATGTCTGGAAGGGGGTGTCTGTAGTTGGAAGATCGACGGCCATGCGAGCCCAGCCGAGGATCTCATGCCAAACCTGACGCGAGAACGAGCAGGCCGCGAGGAGGTGATGCATGGACTCGAGTTCTTGATCGCAGAACACGCACGGTGTCCTCGTGCGGCAAGCCGTGGCGGGCAAGCCGCTCCGCGGTCCAGCAGCGGTCTTGCATGGCAAGCCAAAGGAAGAACCTGACGCGAAGAGGCGCCCATGGACGCCAGGTGAGCCGCCAGTGAGGGTCTTCACATGCGCCCAAGAATAACGCCTTGTAGCAGGAGCTCGCCGAGTACGTGGCAGAAGCGGTCCAACGCCAGGAGAGCACGTCTGGAGTGGAGGAAAGCGGTGTGTGGCGCACGAGGCGCCAGAGGTCTAACGTATTGCACCATGGCCGCCGGGCCAAGTGCGCCTCGAATGTCGTGGACCCAGGAACGTAGGTGAAGGCCGTCGCACATAGTGCGGTCTTTGCGGAAGCGGCACGGGACGAGAGTGTAGACGAGAGGGGTGATCTCAGCCACAGATCTGCCATTGATCCAGTGGTTGGTCCAGAAGCAGCAGGTGTCGCCCGAGCCAAGCTGCCAGCTTGTGGAGGCGCGGAAGATAGCGTTTGCGTCGGCGTCGTGAGGAATGGGGAGGTGGCTCCATGGTCGCGAGGGGTCCGTGAGCTAGAGCCACATCCAGCGAACGCGCAGAGACAAGCCCGTACGATAGATGTCGCGGATGCCAAGACCGCCGAGAGAGATAGGGTGGGACACCCGCTGCCAGTTGACACGGCATTGGCCTTTGTTCGCCTCCTTGTGGCCCGCCCAGATGAATCCACGGATGATCCGATTCACCTTCTTGATGGCCGTTTTGTTGAAGGCGATGGCCGTGAGGAAATGCGTGGGGATGGCGCATAGGACATGTCACACTAGGGCAAGGCGATCACCTTGAGAGAGCATGGAGGCGCGCCAGGTGGATAACTTGCGGCCGAGCTTGTCGAGGATCGGCTCCAAACTCGTTGAGCAAGCCTTGTGGACGGCAAGAGGCAGCCCAAGGTAGGTGATGGGGAAGTGTGCCACAGGACACTGCATCTCGGAGGTGATCGTGGCGATGTGTCGGTGTACAAAAAGAGGGGTACACTTTTTGTACCCCTATAACTGTGCACGGGCAGTCTGAGCCGCAGATACCACCACACCAAGAAAGGCAAGGGAGGTGAGCCAGGGTAAGACCGAAGCTCAAGAGAACTAGAATGACGCCAAGGCCAAGATCACGAAGATCAAAGGGGACGAAGCGGACTCCCCCGGCAAGATCCTTGCCGGGGGACAGTTCTAGCAGCCCCGGCAAGACCCTTGCCGCGGCGACTCGTCCCGCGCCTACGGAGCAAATCACCCTTGAGTCCACTGCCCCCAAAGGGCAAGGATTCGGGAGACATCCCCGTGGCGGCATGCAGATCTTTGTGAAGACATTCAAGATCAGATACGCACTAAGGAGACGACAACCCTTGGCGGGATCCCAGCCGAGGAAGACCACAAGGCCCCCGGCAAGCGCCTTGTCGGGGATGACAGCAGGCGCCTCGGCAAGACCCTTGCCGGGGCCCCGGCAAGTCCCTTACCGAGGACACCCGCAGGGCCACCATCAGGCCCACGCCGACTAAACCTCCACCACCGCATGCATGCAGCTGCCGACCCAACCAGCTGGGCAGGCACCTGCGTGGCGGCATGCAGATCTTCGTGGAGACCCACCACTGTGCCACCTCAGCTGCCTGCCTACCTACATGGCGTCGCAGGCGTCGCTGGCCAGGGCGCGTGTCGACCCAAGAAGGAGCGGCGACGGACGAGACAGATCTCTCCCCCGTCCCCGATAAAGCAAGGACACCTAAGCAAGACGCATTAAAGGCGCCTTGTCATGTAATGCGAGGGATAACCTCACATCACTATACCCTTTCCACCTCCTGTGTGCCACTGTGGCAACCCCTTTTTCTATAAAAGGAGGCCCGAGGCGACCAGGGGAAGGATTCGGCTTTTTGGAGCTCCTCCGCCCCATAGCTAGCTCAAGAAGACAGATATACAATCCACCAAAGCAGGAGTAGGGTTTTACGCATCCTCGCGGCCCGAACGTGGATAAACGAACCATGTGCTATCTGTTTGATCCGCTCTTCTCACGACCCCGCGCCCCGCTAACCACAGTAGGGATTCTTGTGATCCCATAGGTGTCGTTCCCACCGACATCTTTGGCGCGCCAGGTAGGGGGCGCAGTTGTGAGAATCGGTTTAGCAGTTAATTTGGCGCTTCTTCATCATCATGGCGCCCAAGAAGAAGATGACGGTGGCGGTTGGCCAGTCGGAAGCCGGACAGCCCGTCCCGACGCGGGCGAGCAGCGGACCGGTCGCAGAAAGGACCTGGGGCACTGCTCGCAAACTCCAACACCATCCCAGCAGCCGGAGTTCGGGAGGCGGCGATGTTTGTGCGCCTGGTAACGGGCCACACGTCGCCAAATCCAAAGGCGGAGCCAAGCCCTTCGCGGGTGGAGCGGGGCCTTCCAAGGTCATCGCCGCCCCGCCCGAAGGCGACGCAAGGGCCTCCGAGACTCCCACACCGGTGCCAACAGTGCGCTCCTCCCAGGCAGCGCGCGACGAACGGGGTAATCACGCCGAAGATCCCGGGCGTCGCCGCGGGAAGAGCCCCGAGCGCCACTCCCGGGACGTAGAAGACCTGCCCACTCGCCGAGGCGCTGGTGAAAACGGCATGCGACCGCGGGGTCGTGATAGAGCTCCTTCTGACATGGTCAGAAGTCGAAGCGCGTTGCGATCCATGCAGGTTTCGCCGCCACCGACGCCAGCAGAGGCCCTGGTGCGCACGTAGTTGCTTCTCGACTTTCCTCCCACTACGAGGAAACTCGACGAATGGAGAGCCACTATCCGAAGCCTTGTTGCGGTGGCCAACAAAGACGAACCAAGTCCGGTGGGGCCCCCGGGTCGACGCTCTAATGGAGTCCCGTGGACCAGTGGCGGGAAAGCCGGCGGCGCCGCAACCACGGTGCATTCACCTCTTCCCCATCCGGTACCGCGGACGCCGGCTCGTCGCGACATCGCGGGCGACGACATCTCCATAGCATCATCTGACCCGCGGACCCACTGTGACCAGCGCCAAGTTCTTCAGGAACGAGCCCATGAAGACGCTCGAACCACTATCGAGCGCCGGCGCGGAGCGCGCCACCAGTCAGACAGGCGAGCAGGGCCTGCTGTGAACCACCCGGCCCCGGAGAGCCCTGGAGGCCTACCTTACGAGGTAGGCTGTCCGGCTTTTACCCGTGAGCTGCGGCAGTTCCAGTGGCCCACTCACCGCACCTTCAAACCTGACGTTGGCGAAAAGTACAACGGCAAGACTCACCCGTCTGAGTTCCTCAGCATCTACACCATCGCGATGCAAGCCGCCAGAGCCCGCGACGATAAGGTGCTTGCGAATTACTTTCCATTGGCTCTTAAACCCAACGCCATGTCGTGGTTGATGCACTTGCCGGTAGACTCTATTTCCTCCTGGTCGGATTTGTGCCATGAGGTTGTGGGTGCCTTTACTGGAGGTCACCAAGCCCATGGCCAAGCAAGCGACCTGCATGTCATTCCCCAGAAGGGAGGCGAGAGTCTGCGCAAGTATATACAGAGGTTCAGCCGGGTACAGTACAATATCCCTGATGTTCACCCTGCCGCCATCATCAGCGCGTTCCATCAGAACGTGCGTAACCGCAAGATGCGCGAAGAACTGGCAATGAATAAGGTGAAAGATGTGGCAGAACTCTATGTTCTTGCTGACAGATGTGCCCGAGCTAAAGAGGGAAGGAAGTACCCCGGCGAAGATGCTGGCGTGGAAACCGACTCCTCAGATGAGGATACTGCCGCCCCAGCGAAGAAAGGCCGGCGTCGCAACAGGAAGCGCAAAGGTAAAGCTGTGCTTGCCGTCGAGGGATCTGACGATGCCGGCTCCGCCAAGAAAACCAAGGCAGATGACCCCGGCAAGGAAATTGCCGGATGTGTCGCCTGCCGGGCCTTGGCGGCTATGGAGAAGCCAGGAAACTCCGACAAGCAATACTGCAAGATCCATCGCACCAAAGGCCATGATCTTCAGAACTACCGACAGGTTGAGCTCCTTGCTGAGAAGCAGAGGGCTGAATATGAGAGACGGGACAAGGAGAAAGGCCAGGACGGTGCTGAGGGGTCCGGCAAGAAGCGTGACGGCCAGGCGGGCCGTCGCGGCAAAGATAAACAACAGGAGAGGCCCGCCCAGGGCCGTGACAAAAAGCCAGAAGACGATGATCACGAAGAGGATGATGAGTCTGGTGACCAAGAATTTCAGAAAGCTACAGAGGCTATGTGCGTCGATGGCGGCGCCTCGCTGCATACCTCTCACCGCCAGCTTAAACAGTGGGCGCGTGAGGTTACAGCGGCGGAACCGTCGTTTGATGCCCAAAGGCCGCTGAAGTGGTCCAGCACACCTATCATTTTTGACACTGAGGATCACCCTGATCGCACTACTACAGTCGGGTGCTTGCCATTGTTGGTTTCACCAACAATACACAACCTCAAGGTGACAAAGATGCTAGTCGATGGCGGGGCCGGTCTGAACTTAATCTCGCCTGCCGTGATCGAGAAATTGCAGATTCCTGATGAAGACCTTGAAGAGACGGGCATGTTTCAGGGGGTCAACCCGGGAAGAAGTCAACCAAAGGGAAAGGTCACGTTGCCCGTGACTTTTGGGAATGATCTGAACTACAGGACAGAAAGGATTGTGTTCGACCTTGCCAAGATCCCCTTGCCTTACAACGGGATCCTTGGCCGCCCAGCGCTGGCCAAGTTCATGGCGGCATCACATTACGCCTACAACACCCTGAAGATGCCGGGGCCTGTGACGATCATCATCGTCCCATCAGACAAGAAGGATGCGCTAATTTGCGATGACCAACTCTACCAACAAGCAGTTGCAGCAGCCGCCACTGCTAAGGCGCTTGCTCCTGTCGTTGGAGCCCCGGGAAGGCAAAAGAAGAAGACCGGTGAGACCTCAGGCACCCACTCCAGCAAGCGCACCTCTTCGGAGTGTAGCGCTCCCGTCGAGGACGTGCCAGAGAGCTCCGCCAACAGAAACAAGAAGTCCAGGGCCACACCGTCGGGAACCAAGAAGGTTCCTGTTAAGGAGGACGACACGGGAGGAGCTTTTACCATAAGCTCCACCCTTGACGACAAATAGGAAGACGCGCTCGTCACCTTCCTGCGGGCGAATGTCGATGTGTTTGCATGGCAAGCATACGACATCCCCGGCGTTCCCAGGGAGGTGATTGAGCACCACCTTGCTGTTTGTCCTCATGCGCAGCCCGTCAAGCAGAGGGTCAGAAAGCAAGCTTTGGAACGGCAAGAGTTCATCACAGAGGAGATCCGGAAACTGGAAGCAGCGGGTTTGGTAAGAGGAGTGCTCCATCCAACTTGGTTGGCCAATCCGGAGGTAGTGCGCAAGGCAAATGGGAAGTGGAGGCTGTGTATTGATTACACATATATTAATAAGGCTTGTCCCAAAGACCCCTTCCCGTTGCCGCGCATCGACCAGATTGTTGACTCCACAGCTGGGTGTGATCTGTTGTCATTCCTCGATGCCTACTCCGGCTACCACCAGATCTTCATGACAAGGGAAGATGAAGAGAAAACGGCATTCATCATGCCATGTGGTACGTATTGCTTTATACGGATGCCTTTCGGGTTGAAGAGTGCTGGTTCAACGTTTGCAAGGGCGGTCCAGATTGGTTTTGAACCCCAGCTCCATAGAAATATGGAAGCTTATATGGATGATATAATGGTCAAAACCAAGAACAGGGCAACCCTCATATCAGATTTACAAGAAACATTTGCAAACCTACGCAAGATCAATCTCAAGCTGAACCCTGAGAAGTGCGTCTTCGGCGTCCCGTCTGGCAAGCTTCTCGGGTTATTTGTGTCACAGCGTGGGATAGAGGCCAATCCGGACAAGATCAAAGCTATAGAGCAGATTGAAGCGCCCAAGCGAGTCAAGGATGTGCGTCGGCTTGCTGGTTGCGTTGCCGCCATGAGCAGGTTCATTTCCAAGTCCGCCGAGCGCGCCCTTCCCTTTTTCAAGATTTTGAAAAAGGCGGGCCCGATGGAGTGGACGCCAGAAGTCGAAGCGGCATTGCAAGATTTGAAGAGGTACCTCTCCTCCGCGCCAATACTAGTTGCGCCTAGGCCACAGGAACCGTTGCTGCTGTACCTGGCGGCAACGAACCAGGTGGTCAGCGCCGCACTAGTGGCGCAGAGAGAAATTGATGATGAGGTAATAGCAGCGACAGAGCCCGATGCCACCAATGCCGAGACGACGTAGCCAATTGAAGTGCCGCCGAAGAAGAAAATGATGCAGCACCCGGTCTACTTTGTTAGTTCCCTCCTGCAGGGGGCTAGATCGAGGTACTCCGGTGTGCAGAAACTGCTCTTCGGCCTTCTTATGGCCTCAAGGAAGCTGCGTCACTACTTCCAGGCGCACGAAATCACTGTCGTCACTCGCCTCCCTCTGCAACGGATATTGCACAATCCAGACGCAACGGGAATGATCGTAGAGTGGGCACTGGAACTGTCTAGCTTTGGCCTCAAGTTTGAGAGTACCTCGACGATTCAAAGCCGAGTCCTGGCGGAGTTCGTTGCAGAATGGACCACGACGCCTGACGAAGAAACCCAAGAGACTGCTCTCCCCAGCAAGGAGGCAAGTTGCGACTGGATCATGTACTTTGATGGAGCTTTCTCCTTACAGGGCGCCGGGGCAGGCGTACTACTTGTCGCACCCACCGGAGAGCACCTCAAGTACGTGATCCAGATGCACTTCCCCAGGGAGGTGTCAACAAACAATACGGCTGAGTACAAAGGGCTGCTTGCCGGTCTTAGGATCACGGTAGACCTCGGAATCAAGAAACTCGTCGTCAGAGGCGACTCGCAACTTGTCGTCAAGCAAGTCAACAAGGATTACCAAAGCCCATTGATGAAGGCCTACGTCGATGAAGTGAGAAAGCTGGAAGAGAGTTTTGACGGTATACAGGCAGAATACGTTCCCCAAGCGGAGAATGATATCGCCGATTACATGTCAAAACGCGCTGCCCTCAAGCTACCTGTGGAACCAGGTACCTTTGTGCTTCGGCTAACTCAGCCATCCGTTGATCCATCAACAGAGCAGAACAAGAGGAGAAAATTAGGGCCCGGCAAGTACTTTCCCGCCGAGCTCCCCGAAGCTGCCGGCAAGGATGTTGTCGGAGACACTGAGCCCGCCACTGGACGGCTAGCTCCGACAGAGCATCAAGCTCTTGCCATAGAGACAGTCGCTCTGATAGCGGAGGAAATGCCTTTAGTCCTCGCCGTCGAGCCCCAGGCTGCAGCGTGGGCACAGCATACCGTCTGATTCCTCCAAAAAGGGGAACTTCCTGAGGAGCAGGAAGAAGCGAAAAAAGTAGCCCGTCGCTCTACTATGTACCAGTTCGTCGATGACGTCCTGTATAGAAAGAGGCCGAACGGCGTGAAATTGAAGTGTATCCCTCGAGAGGAAGGACTGGGGGCATATGTGGATCCCATATCGGGTCAAGGACCCTTGCCAGCAAAGTGTTTCGGCAAGGCTTCTTCTGGCCCACCGCCCTCTAGGATGCGACGACACTAGTCACCAGGTGTGAAGCGTGTCAGTTCCATTCAAAGAAGCTTCATCAGCCAGCTCAAGCCCTTCAAACCATTCCTCTCTCCTGGCCTTTCTCGGTCTGGGGGATCGACATACTGGGCCCTTTCCCCCGCGCTGTCGGGGGCTTTGAGTACTTGTACGTTGCAATCGACAAGTTCACAAAGTGGCCAAAAGTGGAAGCAGTGAGGAAGGTCACAGCGCAGTCAGCCGTCAAGTTCTTCAAAGGACTGGTGTGCCGTTTTGGTGTACCCAATAGGGTTATCACCGACAACGGCACGCAGTTCACAAGCCACACCTTCATGCAATATATTCAAGACCTCGGCAGCAAGGTCTGTTTCGCTTCCGTTGCTCACCCACGAAGCAATGGTCAAGCTGAGAGGGAAAATGCTGAAGTACTGCGAGGCCTGAGGACAAAGACCTTTGACAGATTGCACGAGAGTGGAAGGCACTGGATTGATGAATTGCCGGCGGTTCTTTGGTCAATCAGAACGATACCAAATCGAGCCACCGGCCAGACACCCTTTGCCCTGGTATACGGGGCAGAAGCAGTTCTCCCCACGGAACTCATATACGGGTCACCTCGAGTACTCGCTTATGACGAGCTTGAGCAAGAGCAATTGCGGCAAGATGATGCAACGCTCCTTGAGGAAGATCGTCTTCGGGCGGCTGTGAGAGCAGCGCACTACCAGCAAGCCTTGGGCTGCTACAATAGCCGCAAGGTTCATGCCCGAAGCTTTGAGGAAGGCGACCTTGTTCTTTGGCGCGTTCAATCGGCCAAGAATTCCAACAAGTTGACGCCAAAGTGGGAAGGCCCTTATCGGGTAATACGAGTCACTAGGCCCGGCGCAGTCCGCCTCGAGACCAAAGATGCCGTTCCGGTGAGTAACTCCTGGAACATTGAGCATCTTCGCAAGTTTTACTCGTGAGGCGCGGCTTGCCGGGCCCCCCGGCAAGCCACCTTTTGTACGAGCCTTGCCGATGATGCATGTAACCCTTTGTACAAAGCCAGGCGCAGACCCTGAGCATAAGTAAATGAAGCGCTGGCGCCCTAAGTTATAGCATGCATGCTAGGTCGAGTCTCGTCCTTGGTTAGGGTTGATAGTGCTTAGCGGCTACTAACCCCTAGCTTAGAGGTCGAGTGTGCATCTCTTTGTCTTTCTTTTGTCTTCTTTGGTTCACAGGACACACAGATATCCGTGCCGAACCACTTGGGGAGAAAAAAAAGAGGAACAGACCAACATCTAGCCCCCGGCAAGCCAGTATTGCTGGGGGCTACAAGAGCAAAGATTCACTCACGGCGAACCAGGGTTGCTGGGGACTGCAGCTTTAGATAAGTTCTTCATCCCTTATCATGCATTCCATTATGGACTGAGGTATGTGAAACCTCGTTTTCCCCTAAGCTGTCGTGCTCCCCTAACTCTAGGCCCTAGGGCTCGTTCCTGGGGCCAAGTTTGGTCGTAGTTGCGGCAGCGAAAGGATGAAACAAGGAGCCTGAACCCGCCTCATCCCTGCCTTCGCCAAAGGCGTGAGGAAGGTCGAGCGAAGTGGGGAGACGGCAAGGCCTGTTGCCGGGCAAGGAAATGTTTATCTTGAAGATATCAAGGATTTACTCCTTGTCGTGGGTTCCACCCGCAAACAAATGACCCGGCAAGCATCCCTTTTTCATTGAAAAAAACATTCCACTCAGGTACAGTCCATAGGGAATGAAAAACATGAATGATGGGATTACAAGTTTTAAATTCAACAAAGGCCCGAAGGCTTGCAAACTAAAAAGAGATAAGGTGCCCATAATCCCTTTCTTGTCCCTCTCCTTAGGAGGCAGGTTAAGGAGGCGAAAAGGACAAAAGGAGCGCCTAGGCAAGCTACGGGTGGCAGAAGACACCAAGAGAACATCTTGGTGGCCGTCCAAAGGCTGGATGGTGATGGTGGCGCTGGAAGCAGAGCTCGAAGACGAGGCGGCAGGACGTCAGCACGCGTCTAAGGCATCGGTGCCCGCGTACTCCGACTTGACGGCCTTGCCGCCCGCCCTCTTCCTCTTCCGTAGCCTCCCAACGCCAGCCGCCCAAGGAGACGACCCCGAGAAGTTCAGGGAGCCGGCGACGCGGATGATGGGGTCGCCGGTGCCGCACGGAGCGGAACCCGACACCTAATCAGACCCATCATCCTGCCGCCTACTACCCTTGTCGTCGCTGCCGCTGTCCTCCTCATCACTCCCGCCCGAGGAGGAGTCTTCACTATCAGAAGAGCTCTCCACGCAGCACCTTGCACAGGTCCCAAAGCACCCGAAGACCTTGACGGAGAGAAGGCCACCCTCCTTCAGCCTAAAATGGAGAGTGAGCCCCTCCGTCAAGCGATGGATATGAGCAAATTTCTTCCATCCCCGACGAAGATACATCACGTGAGGGGCGGGGAAGTCGACGCGGACCCGCGTGCCACTAATCCCGCAGCCCCTCATGTGCAGCCACAACGATTCCGGCGGATCCAGCTCCATCTCCCGCGCAAATGGAGTCGGGAGACGAAGGCGACGGTGCGGCGGTCGGCGCAGCCTGACGAAGAACTCACAAGGGTCATCCCCAACATGGCCCTCCATTGGAGGAGGAGCTGCTAGCGGAGGCGAGGCCGGCACGCCACCCCGTCCTCCTCTTCCCCGAGCGCCCCGGCCTCGCCCACGGCCTCGCCCCCTCCCCCTTCCCCTCGCGGCTGGCTCTGCCACCGCAAGCGCAGGAGAAGGAGGGACGCGTTGTCGAGCGGCGACCCTTGCCGCCACTGTTGAAGGACCGGGATTCCCTCTCTCCACGACGCATGGAAGGGAGGAGCAAAAGCTGAAGGAAGAAGAAGATGAAAGAATGCGGGACGCCATCCCCCTCTCCCGCTCTTTATAAAGGATCGGGGTTGGGGCTCGGCCGCCCCGCTCGGCCAATCAAGACACGGAAGGCGCATGGAGCCAGGACCGACCCGCCGCCCCAACCAGCGACGACCCGGTTTCCCGCCTCCACCGTTTGCCACCCCAGGCGCATGGGAGACACGTGGTGGACGTGCAGAACCGAGGGGACGGGTGAGACGACCACTCCCCACCCCATGATCGTGGGAAGTGGACGCCTTGAAGACCGCGCCTCAGCCCCATTCAGTAAATGGGCCGCACCTCCACGCCTCCCTCCGTTTATGGGGAAGGCGTGGACCTCCCCTTTACTATGATGTGACACATGCCTGCGGGAACCAACCCCACACATGCCGCCCACGTCACACGCGCCTCCCCACGCCATGCCACGCGCGGAAATCGTGGGAAGTACAGCGCGCGAAGAATCTTACCGCGGTAAAAACCGCCACGCCTGCCCGCGCACCGTTTTTGGGCCTAGCCCAACAACGCGTTGCGCTTATGTGTGGCCCAGGCCCGGGGGCTCCTGTCAGTGTACAAAAAGAGGGGTACACTTTTTGTACCCCTATAACTGTGCACGGGCAGTCTGAGCCGCGGATACCACCACACCAAGCAAGGCAAGGGAGGTGAGCCAGGGTAAGATCGAAGCTCAAGAGAACTAGAATGACGCCAAGGCAAGGACCACGAAGAGCAAAGGGGACGAAGCGGACTCCCCCGGCAAGATCCTTGCCGGGGGACAGTTCTAGCAGCCCCGGCAAGACCCTTGCCGCGGCGACTCGTCCCACGCCTTCGGAGCAAATCACCCTTGAGTCCACTGCCCCCAAAGGGCAAGGATTCGGGAGACATCCCCGTGGCGGCATGCAGATCTTTGTGAAGACATTCAAGATCAGATATGCACTAAGGATATGGCAACCCTTGGCGGGATCCCAGCCGAGGAAGACCACAAGGCCCCCGGCAAGCGCCTTGCCGGGGATGACAGCAGGCGCCTCAGCAAGACCCTTGTCGGGGCCCCGGCAAGGCCCTTACCGAGGACACCCGCAGGGCCACCATCAGGCCCACGCCGACTAAACCTCCACCACCGCATGCATGCAGCTGTTGACCCAACCAGCTGGGCAGGCACCTGCGTGGCGGCATGCAGATCTTCGTGGAGACCCACCACTGCGCCACCTCAGCTGCCTGCCTACCTACATGGCGTCGCAAGCGTCACTGGCCAGGGCGCGTGTTGACACAAGAAGGAGCGGCTACGGACGAGACAGATCTCTCCCCCGTCCCCGATAAAGCAAGGACACCTAAGCAAGACGCATTAAAGGTGCCTTATCATGTAATGCGAGGGATAACCTCGCATCACTGTACCCTTTCCACCTCCTGTGTGCCACTATGGCAACCCCTTTTTCTATAAAAGGAGGCCCGAGGCGACCAGGGGAAGGATTTGGCTTTTTGGAGCTCCTCACGCCCCATAGCTAGCTCAAGAAGACAGATATACAATCCACCAAAGCAGGAGTAGGGTTTTACGCATCCTTGCGGCCCGAACCTAGATAAACGAACCGTGTGCTATCTGTTTGATCCGCTCTTCTCACGACCCCGCGCCCCGCTAACCACAGTAGGGATTCTTGTGATCCCATAGGTGTCGTTCCCACCGACACGATGTGATCTTTGGTGCACCGGATCGGGGTCGCCGAGCATTTGTTGAAGTTGGTGCGCAGCCCAGAAGCTCTGCCGAAGACATGGAGGAGGGTGTGCACGGCAGCGATATCATGTGAAAGGATCGATATAGTTGACTAGAGGGGGGTGAATAGGTAACTAACAATTTTTTGGCTTTTCTTTAACAATTTAAACTTTGCATCAAAGTAGGTTGCCTAGATATGCAGCTAGGTGAGCAACCTATATGATGCAGCAAGGATAGGAACACAAGCAAGCAAGAGATATAACACAAATAAGCTTGCACAAGTAAAGGCACGAGATAACCAAGAGTGGAGGGATGATTCCAAGGGGGCGAGGGGGGGCGAGACCCCCCTATCGATCACGTTGGCCCTTGATAGCGATTAGGTATAGCAGCTTTTTTGCATACGCAGACACTTTGTGGCATGTCTCGCCCCCCCTGTGGCTCCCATAGTCAAAGGCTCAAAGCCCATGAATTGTCTGCAGTTAGTAGTAATCCGTGGGAGAGAAGGCCCAAATATCAGTAGAAGGAATAAAGAAAAGCCCACTGTAGAAGAGAAGGACCCAGGCTCAAGACGCACGTACTCACGGTAGTTCCATCTCTAATCGCTTCGTTTCTGATCTGCTAGTTCTTGCGATCCAAAACACCTGCTCGCGCGCTCCAGCCGGCCGCCTGTAGATCGGCTACCGTCGAGAAGGGAAGGGCGGAAAGCGACAGGGAAGCGCTCCCTCGTTGATCCACAGGTGCATTGGCCGGCCGCTTGGATGAGGAAAAAAGGTTAGTTTATCTTCAGGATTAGATTAGTTTTTGTCTTAAGAGATGTAGAACGACAGACATTGAAAACTAATTTGAATTTTCTCGATTGTCTAATTGTGTTTGTGTAGATCTGAGGAAGATAGCTGAATCAATTCATAAAATTTCCAAGCCAATTGGTTCATGGCCTCATGCTCTCAGCTATGTGAACATGACGTCTTCTATGCTCGATGGTACGACCTCTCTCATCAACTTCAACTTCAACTCTCTAAAAAAAATTGTCTAACATGAATGATCCTTGGTTGGTGCACATGAAAATTGGATTAGAATCAATATTGGTACTACAGTGTACCTAATTTTGCTATATTAAATTAAAAAAACTGATCTGCTTTGTCAAAGATGGACAATTTGGTAGTCTTCTTCAAGTATCTACATCAATGAAAACATGATTTCAGTGTAGGCCTTTTTCACGTGCTAAATGTTTTATGCCTGGATCGATGTTGATTGGTTTGTAAAAATTCAAGTGTGGAACTCGCCCCCCCTATATCAAATTCCTGGCTCCGTCCCTGGTGGAGACGGTGAAGACGAGGATGTGTTACCGAAGTTCCTTCCCGTTGAAGGGAAGTACGTCTCCGTTGGAGCGGTGTGGAGGCACAATGCTCCCCAAGAAGCCACTAGGGCCACCGTATTCTCCTCACGCCCTCACACAATGCGAGAGGCTGTGATTCCACTATTGGTGCCCTTGAAGGCGGCGACCGAACCTTTACAAACAAGGTTGGGGCTCTCTCCACAACTTAATTGGAGGCTCCCAACGAAACCACGAAGCTACACCATAATGGAATATGGCTCCGAGGTGACCTCAACCATCTAGGGTGCTCAAACACCCAAGAGTAACAAAATCCACACAAGGAAGTATGGGGAAGCAATTATCCTTTGCTGGAAGTGTAGATCTAGGTCTCCTCCTTCAATCCCTAGCAAATCAACAAGTTTGAGTGGCTAGGGAGAGAGATCGGGCAAGAGAGCTTGAAGTGCATTAATGCTAGAGTAAGAGAGGTCAAAGGTGAGAGTGGTAGGTGGGAGAAACACTCTTATATAGCAACCCTAAAAATCCAGCCGTTGCTGCGTTTTCAGCCCCGCAGCGATACAACCGGGACTCACGGTGTAGTTGCAGAACCCTACCAGGCGGTACAACCGGGCCACTGGGCGGTAGTACCGGTTAAGAAAAATGACCGGACCAACCGCCCAGCTACCGCACAACTACTGCCTCAGAACAGAGACGAGACCGGTACATGAGCGGTGCAAGACCGGAACAACCGCATGGCCTTGAGCTCTTGGACGGCGAAGTTCTGAGCGGAAGAACCGCTCAGACCACCGGTGGTACCAGTCAACGAGGATCGACCGGATCAACCGGGCCACCACCGCCCGAGAACCGCATCAAAACAGAACCTTGAGCGGTACTTGAGCGGTGCATGGCCGGGACCACTGCCCTAGCCTTTGTTGAGCAAGGTGGCGATACCACCGCCCAGAGGCAGCGGTACAACCGCTCAGTAAAAGCTGGAGAGCGACAAGGACCAGCGGTGCAACCGCACCAGGGGGCGGTAAAACCGCTGGGAAGAGCAGAAAACAGAAGGAAAAAGATAGGGGGAACACACTCTCTCACAACTGAGGAAGACAAATGAGGGTGAAGAAAGTGTACGTGAAAAGATTCCCCCAGAGCTTCTTAATGAGGATTCCCTATTGATAGTACGGGTACTCTACGACCAAAGAAAATAAAAGCGTAGAGGACACGTCTTCGATCTTTTCCTACGAGAGGCAATAGCAATCCGATGTAAGCCTAAGCATTGAGAACCTGAAACATATAGCACACGATTAGACCAACAAAGGGTTGTCATCATCATCCAAAACATAAAGTAGGGAAAGGCCCTTTCAATCTCCTCCTTTTTGGTGGATGATGACAACAACACGATTTGCAAGAGATAAGTCAATGAAATCTAGATGGAACTCCCCCTGAATATGTGCCCCAATAGGAACTAGCTGTTAGAAAGCATGGGCACACTTTCAAGATTAGACTCCCCCTAAATTTTATAGACTCACCACTCTGAGCATAAAAAAAAGAGACAATATAATACTTAGAGTGCAATAATAATGATAAAGACCGATGAACGGAAAGGTAACAGGAGTAACAAGTCTCACACACAGCAAGGAACGAAACAAGTCCACGAACATAGACCAACACGAGAAAACGAGAAAAAGAAAAACCCATGCAAATCCCCGAGACCTATAGAACCCTCTCCCCCTTTGGCATCAAGACACCAAAAAGGAAAAGAGCGAAGCTAGCGTACCAAAGCTCAGGCGTCCTCCTCTGACTCCTCGGTCGCATCTGGATCCTCATCATCAGAGTCGTCATCGTCGTCATGATCGGATTCTTCCATGGCATTGTCAGCTGCTGCAAACAAGGAGGATGGCTGGGGAGGGGCTTCATCATCAGTCCAGGTGCTATGGGTAGATATCCAACGCTCCTCCGGGGTGATGCTCTTCTCAGAGCCACTCTGAACTGGCATGTTGAGGTGCTTCATCATTGCAATTTGGCGACGTCGTGCAAGCTTCTCATTGACATGTGCCTCATACATCCTCTTCTAGATGTCAGCCTGGAGACAAAAGGTCTTCTTCACCTTGGCAGTGAGCTTGGCCACCCATGAGGGCTTGGCCCCTGGCTCCATCTCAAAGTCCTCATCGTCAGAAGTAGCATAGACATCCTCAGGAGCATTGGCAGGGAAGCGAGGCTCGGCATGCTTCTTCTTCTTAAGGAGCTTGACCTCATGAACAGTGAGGTTGTCTCGAGAAGTGAGGAGCTCTCCAGGACGACGAACAGCCTACACAGAGTTCAGAAAGCACATGACAAACGGAGCATAGATTGGGACTTTGCGGTAGATGACCATGTTGTACATCTCATGCCACATCCAATTGGACACATCAAACGTTGCCCCTGTCCCCACCATGGTCTTCATAGCAACCATCAAATCAACCAGATAACCATGAATCTCATCTTGATTGCCCACCTTGGGCAAGAGCACATTGCGGAACACTCGGTGCATGATGTCATAGACCTTCTCCAAATCCTTGGATTCTCCAATAATCCCACGGCCCCGAATGTACAGAGGGGCAAGCTTCTCCTTAGGCATGGACTCAGGAAGATCATGAGGATGAATGCCACCCCTTCCTTCCAGACCGGTATCCTCGTACCCAATAGCATTGCAGAATGCCCTCCAGGGAACTTGAAACAATTCATCACGACACATGAAGGTGAGAGTGCGCGCGTCATCTTCCCCAAAATGAACCGTGGCATAGAACTGATGGATGAGTTGAACATCAAAGTCACAGTTGACTAACATGAGCTTGACAAGATCAAACTCCTCGCAGAGAGCCAGCGCGTCACCAAAATACTCCAGGTTGTTCCTCCAATGGTCAAGATCAATTGTCCACTGCTTGGCATATCTGTTCTTGTTGTGCTCAAAGAGTTCATGAACAATCCACACTTGCATCTCATTCCGGAACTGAATGGTGGTCCAACGAGGAGCAATGGGAACCTCATACGGATTCCTCGATCGGAAGGCTTCCCATTCCTTGGCTTTCCAACGATGCAACGGCCTAACCACACGTTGCTTAGCAGCTGTAGACTTTTCACGGGGAGTGGGCTTGGTGGGAATCACAACTTCTTCTTCATCATCAGACACAACCGGGCGCAAGGTCCTTCGTGCCCTCTTCTTGGTCTTGCGAGGAGCAGAGCGAGAACTAGAGCCACCTGAACACACACACGAAAAGAGCACACAATACCCAGCAAGGATGAGAGGATTGCACACACTAGCAGAAAAGGAACATGTTGCGGCAACAGAGAAGATAGAACAGTGCTGGGTGGTTGATATACTCCGGTTGTACCGGATCCTCCGCCGGTAGTACCGCTCTAGCGGTTGTACCGCCCGTAGGGGCGGTAGAACCGCTGACAGTGGCACTACCAGGGGAGATAGATCTAACTGAGGCATACTAATCACACAAGTAATATTCCGAATTCTAAGTGCTGCAAGCAAGACAGGAGGCAAACAAAGATCTCTTCAACTCCATAGTTCAAACACTAATCGCGGAAATTTAAGTAATGCCCTAGACAAAGGAAGAACCCTAGAAAGATCTAGGTGCAAAGAACACGAGGCATTACCACCATCCATGGGAAGAGATCGGGAGGCCTCCACGGAGAGCACAAGGATCCGAAGCGCGAGACGCGCTCCGGGGTAGGGGCAAAGAGGGCCGGCGGCTAGGGCACAGAGAAGAGGAACGAGGGCGAAGGGAAAAAGAAAACCCTTCAGCCCCGTCGAGTATATATAGGCCCGTAGACACGTCCTGGTAGTACCGCTCCGGGGAGCGGTTGTACCGCTCGTCTGGTACAGGCCGGTGGTTGGAGGCAATACTTCCGGTGCTTGGAAGGCAGCGGTAGTACCGCCCGGCGTCCACCGGTAGTACCGGACGTAGGTTACCATGGGTTTGAGCGATGGAACCGCCCAAGCACCGAACGGAGACCCATTGGGACGGCACAACCAGGTACCAGCGGTAGAACCGCCCGTGATCCCGGTTGTACCGCCCGACCACCTATGCCCAAGCCAAGATCAAATGAGTGCAATCCGAGGAGGGGAAGAAAGAGCACGAAACAGGAGATAAACAACACCCTAGGAGAACTCCACGCAAAGAGCAAAGAAAGAACGAGAGAAAACAACACGAGAACAAAACGCTAACTCCAACCTCCCCAAGAGAGGACAGCGACCGGAGCCACCTATGTTTGAGTCAATTGGTATGGCACCGCGAAGAATTATCCTTGGACCCATGACCAAAACTCGTCTTTGAAGCACAATTACCATCAAAAGTGGCTAATGCGAAAGAGGTGATCGATTTATGCATAATGGGGGAAGGGAGAGTTCATTGAGAGAACAACACTCCCCCTATGTCCATGCCGACGCCTAAACAAGACAACACGTTGAGTATAGTGGGGTGTGCAAGGGCTCAAGCAACATTACTCGAATTGATGATATTTAGCTCATGCCTTAACTCGTGAAATCTTGCTTCATCCAAAGGCTTCGTGAAGATATCTGCAAGGTTATCATGAGTGTTGACGTAGTTGAGTTCGATCTCTCCTCGCCTAATGTGGTCCCGGATGAAGTGATACCGAATCTCAATATGCTTTGTCTTGAAGTGTTGCACCAGGTTGAGGGAAATCTTGATGGCACTTTCATTGTCACACCAGAGGCACTTTGTCACAAATGACATCGTAATCCTTTAAAGTTTGCCTCATCCATAAGAGTTGTGCACAACAACTACCAGCCGCCACATACTCCGCTTTGGTGGACGAGAGAGACACACAACTTTGCTTCTTAGAAGACCAACTTACCAAAGAGCAACCAAGGAATTGGCACCCTCCGGAAGTGGACTTCCTATCCACTTTGTCTCCCGCCCAATCGGAATCCGAATATCCTACAAGCTTGAAATTTGCTCCTCTTGGGTACCATAAGCCAAAGTTTGGGGTATGAGCCAAATATCAAAAGATTCGCTTGACCGCCACAAAGTGGCTTTCCTTAGGTGCGGCTTGAAACCGTGCACAAATTCCCACACTCAACATGGTATCCGGTCTAGATGCACAAAGGTAGAGCAAGGAGCCTACCATGGAGCGATATACCTTTTGATCCACCGATTTACCATTGGGATCTATGTCAAGTTGGCACTTGGTGGGCATTAGAGTGGAAGCCGGCTTGACATCACTTAGCTTGAATCTCTTGAGCATGTCTTGAGTATATTTGGCTTGGTTGATGAAGGTTCCTTCTCTTCTTTGCTTCACTTCGAACCCTAGAAAGAACTTCAACTCTCCCATGGAAGACATCTCGAACTTTGAGGTCATGAGAGCGGCAAATTCCTCATT